>NW_028247506.1:0-59000 GCF_964263255.1 Lissotriton vulgaris | reverse complement strand
TTTAAAAAGTGGTTATTCAACATGAGGCATGATCCAATTGACATTTTGAATCATTTTTGGTACAGTCCAAAAAATCAATTTTCAGATGAAAAACGATGACTCCGGACCAGTCGAACGATCCCAAAATGGTCTATAATGATGAAATTTTAACATTTAATCTTTTGACTCTAAATTACTGTTGGATGTGAATTGTGACTTTGTCAACTAAAATACGTGTGTTTAAAGTCATTTTTGTGCCTTAAACGGGTCAAAATTGAAGCTTTTGAGTAAGCAAAACTCTGTAAAAATGGCAATTTTGGTCACTGTGAGGGTTTAAAAAGTGGTTATTCAACATGAGGCATGATCCAATTGATATTTTGAATCATTTTTGGTACAGTCCAAAAAATCAATTTTCGGATGAAAAACGATGACTCCGGACCAGTCGAACGATCCCAAAAAGGTCTATAATGATGAAATTTTAACATTTAATCTTTTGACTCTAAATGACTGATGGATGTGAATTGTGACTTTGTCAACTAAAATAAGTGTGTTTAAAGTTATTTTTGTGCCTGAAACGGGTCAAAATTGAAGCTTTTGAGTAAGCGAAACTCTGTAAAAATGGCAATTTTGGTCACTGTGAGGGTTTAAAAAGTGGTTATTCACCATGAGGCATGATCCAATTGACATTTTGAATCATTTTTGGTACAGTCCAAAAAATCAATTTTCGGATGAAAAACGATGACTCCGGACCAGTCGAACGATCCCAAAATGGTCTATAATGATGAAATTTTAACATTTAATCTTTTGACTCTAAATTACTGTTGGATGTGAATTGTGACTTTGTCAACTAAAATAAGTGTGTTGAAAGTCATTTCTGTGCCTGAAACGGGTCAAAATGGAAGCTTTTGAGTAAGCAAAACTCTGTAAAAATGGCAATTTTGGTCACTGTGAGGGTTTAAAAAGTGGTTATTCAACATGAGGCATGATCCAATTGACATTTTTAATCTTTTTTGGTACAGTCCAAAAAATCAATTTTCGGATGAAAAACGATGACTCCGGACCAGTCGAACGATCCCAAAATGGTCTTTAATTATGAAATTTTAACATTTAATCTTTTGACTCTAAATTACTGATGGATGTGAATTATGACTTTGTCAACTAAAATAAGTGTGTTTAAAGTCATTTCTGTGCCTGAAACGGGTCAAAATTGAAGCTTTTGAGTAAGCAAAACTCTGTAAAAATGGCAATTTTGGTCACTGTGAGGGTTTAAAAAGTGGTTATTCAACATGAGGCATGATCCAATTGACATTTTGAATAATTTTTGGTACAGTTCAAAAAATCAATTTTCGGATGAAAAACGATGACTCCGGACCTGTCGAACGATCCCAAAATGGTCTATAATGATGAAATTTTAACATTTAATCTTTTGACTCTAAATTACTGTTGGATGTGAATTGTGACTTTGTCAACTAAAATAAGTGTGTTTAAAGTCATTTTTGTGCCTGAAACGGGTCAAAATTGAAGCTTTTGAGTAAGCAAAACTCTGTAAAAATGGCAATTTTGGTCACTGTGAGGGTTTAAAAAGTGGTTATTCAACATGAGGCATGATCCAATTGACATTTTGAATCATTTTTGGTACAGTCCAAAAAATCCATTTTCGGATGAAAAACGATGACTCCTGACCAGTCGAACGATCCCAAAATGGTCTTTAATTATGAAATTTTAACATTTAATCTTTTGACTCTAAATTACTGATGGATGTGAATTATGACTTTGTCAACTAAAATAAGTGTGTTTAAAGTCAATTACGTGCCTGAAACAGGTCAAAAAGGAAGCTTTTGAGTAAGCAAAACTCTGTAAAAATGGCAATTTTGGTCACTGTGAGGGTTTAAAAAGTGGTTATTCAACATGAGGCATGATCCAATTGACATTTTGAATCATTTTTGGTGCAGTCCAAAACATCAATTTTCGGATGAAAAACGATGACTCTGGACCTGTCGAACGATCCCAAAATGGTCTATAATGATGAAATTTTAACATTTAATCTTTTGACTCTAAATTATTGTTGGATGTGAATTGTGACTTTGTCAACTAAAATAAGTGTGTTTAAAGTCATTTTTGTGCCTGAAACGGGTCAAAATTAAAGCTTTTGAGTAAGCAAAACTCTGTAAAAATGGCAATTTTGGTCACTGTGAGGGTTTAAAAAGTGGTTATTCAACATGAGGCATGATCCAATTGACATTTTGAATCATTTTTGGTACAGTCCAAAAAATCAATTTTCGGATGAAAAACGATGAATCCGGACCAGTCGAACCATCCCAAAATGGTCTATAATGATGAAATTTTAACATTTAATCTTTTGACTCTAAATTACTGATGGATGTGAATTATGACTTTGTCAACTAAAATAAGTGTGTTTAAAGTCATTTCTGTGCCTGGAACGGGTCAAAATTGAAGCTTTTGAGTAAGCAAAACTCTGTAAAAATGGCAATTTTGGTCACTGTGATGGTTTAAAAAGTGGTTATTCAACATGAGGCATGATCCAATTGACATTTTGAATCATTTTTGGTACAGTCCAAAAAATCAATTTTCAGATGAAAAACGATGACTCCGGACCAGTCGAACGATCCCAAAATGGTCTATAATGATGAAATTTTAACATTTAATCTTTTGACTCTAAATTACTGTTGGATGTGAATTGTGACTTTGTCAACTAAAATACGTGTGTTTAAAGTCATTTTTGTGCCTTAAACGGGTCAAAATTGAAGCTTTTGAGTAAGCAAAACTCTGTAAAAATGGCAATTTTGGTCACTGTGAGGGTTTAAAAAGTGGTTATTCAACATGAGGCATGATCCAATTGACATTTTGAATCATTTTTGGTACAGTCCAAAAAATCAATTTTCGGATGAAGAACGATGACTCCGGACCAGTCGAACGATCCCAAAATGGTCTATAATGATGAAATTTTAACATTTAATCTTTTGACTCTAAATGACTGATGGATGTGAATTGTGACTTTGTCAACTAAAATAAGTGTGTTTAAAGTTATTTTTGTGCCTGAAACGGGTCAAAATTGAAGCTTTTGAGTAAGCGAAACTCTGTAAAAATGGCAATTTTGGTCACTGTGAGGGTTTAAAGAGTGGTTATTCACCATGAGGCATGATCCAATTGACATTTTGAATCATTTTTGGTACAGTCCAAAAAATCAATTTTCGGATGAAAAACGATGACTCCGGACCAGTCGAACGATCCCAAAATGGTCTTTAATTATGAAATTTTAACATTTAATCTTTTGACTCTAAATTACTGATGGATGTGAATTATGACTTTGTCAACTAAAATAAGTGTGTTTAAAGTCATTTCTGTGCCTGAAACGGGTCAAAATTGAAGCTTTTGAGTAAGCAAAACTCTGTAAAAATGGCAATTTTGGTCACTGTGAGGGTTTAAAAAGTGGTTATTCAACATGAGGCATGATCCAATTGACATTTTTAATCTTTTTTGGTACAGTCCAAAAAATCAATTTTCGGATGAAAAACGATGACTCCGGACCAGTCGAACGATCCCAAAATGGTCTTTAATTATGAAATTTTAACATTTAATCTTTTGACTCTAAATTACTGATGGATGTGAATTATGACTTTGTCAACTAAAATAAGTGTGTTTAAAGTCATTTCTGTGCCTGAAACGGGTCAAAATTGAAGCTTTTGAGTAAGCAAAACTCTGTAAAAATGGCAATTTTGGTCACTGTGAGGGTTTAAAAAGTGGTTATTCAACATGAGGCATGATCCAATTGACATTTTGAATCATTTTTGGTACAGTCCAAAAAATCAATTTTTGGATGAAAAACGATGACTCCGGACCAGTCGAACGATCCCAAAATGGTCTATAATGATGAAATTTTAACATTTAATCTTTTGACTCTAAATTACTGATGGATGTGAATTATGACTTTCTCAACTAAAATAAGTGTGTTTAAAGTCATTTCTGTGCCTGAAACGGGTCAAAATTGAAGCTTTTGAGTAAGCAAAACTCTGTAAAAATTGCAATTTTGGTCACTGTGAGGGTTTAAAAAGTGGTTATTCAACATGAGGCATGATCCAATTGACATTTTGAATCATTTTTGGTACAGTCCAAAAAATCAATTTTCGGATGAAAAACGATGACTCCGGACCAGTCGAACGATCCCAAAATGGTCTTTAATTATGAAATTTTAACATTTAATCTTTTGACTCTAAATTACTGATGGATGTGAATTATGACTTTGTCAACTAAAATAAGTGTGTTTAAAGTCATTTCTGTGCCTGAAACGGGTCAAAATTGAAGCTTTTGAGTAAGCAAAACTCTGTAAAAATGGCAATTTTGGTCACTGTGAGGGTTTAAAAAGTGGTTATTCAACATGAGGCATGATCCAATTGACATTTTGAATAATTTTTGGTACAGTTCAAAAAATCAATTTTCGGATGAAAAACGATGACTCCGGACCTGTCGAACGATCCCAAAATGGTCTATAATGATGAAATTTTAACATTTAATCTTTTGACTCTAAATTACTGTTGGATGTGAATTGTGACTTTGTCAACTAAAATAAGTGTGTTTAAAGTCATTTTTGTGCCTGAAACGGGTCAAAATTGAAGCTTTTGAGTAAGCAAAACTCTGTAAAAATGGCAATTTTGGTCACTGTGAGGGTTTAAAAAGTGGTTATTCAACATGAGGCATGATCCAATTGACATTTTGAATCATTTTTGGTACAGTCCAAAAAATCCATTTTCGGATGAAAAACGATGACTCCTGACCAGTCGAACGATCCCAAAATGGTCTTTAATTATGAAATTTTAACATTTAATCTTTTGACTCTAAATTACTGATGGATGTGAATTATGACTTTGTCAACTAAAATAAGTGTGTTTAAAGTCAATTACGTGCCTGAAACAGGTCAAAAAGGAAGCTTTTGAGTAAGCAAAACTCTGTAAAAATGGCAATTTTGGTCACTGTGAGGGTTTAAAAAGTGGTTATTCAACATGAGGCATGATCCAATTGACATTTTGAATCATTTTTGGTACAGTCCAAAACATCAATTTTCGGATGAAAAACGATGACTCTGGACCTGTCGAACGATCCCAAAATGGTCTATAATGATGAAATTTTAACATTTAATCTTTTGACTCTAAATTATTGTTGGATGTGAATTGTGACTTTGTCAACTAAAATAAGTGTGTTTAAAGTCATTTTTGTGCCTGAAACGGGTCAAAATTAAAGCTTTTGAGTAAGCAAAACTCTGTAAAAATGGCAATTTTGGTCACTGTGAGGGTTTAAAAAGTGGTTATTCAACATGAGGCATGATCCAATTGACATTTTGAATCATTTTTGGTACAGTCCAAAAAATCAATTTTCGGATGAAAAACGATGAATCCGGACCAGTCGAACCATCCCAAAATGGTCTATAATGATGAAATTTTAACATTTAATCTTTTGACTCTAAATTACTGATGGATGTGAATTATGACTTTGTCAACTAAAATAAGTGTGTTTAAAGTCATTTCTGTGCCTGGAACGGGTCAAAATTGAAGCTTTTGAGTAAGCAAAACTCTGTAAAAATGGCAATTTTGGTCACTGTGATGGTTTAAAAAGTGGTTATTCAACATGAGGCATGATCCAATTGACATTTTGAATCATTTTTGGTACAGTCCAAAAAATCAATTTTCAGATGAAAAACGATGACTCCGGACCAGTCGAACGATCCCAAAATGGTCTATAATGATGAAATTTTAACATTTAATCTTTTGACTCTAAATTACTGTTGGATGTGAATTGTGACTTTGTCAACTAAAATACGTGTGTTTAAAGTCATTTTTGTGCCTTAAACGGGTCAAAATTGAAGCTTTTGAGTAAGCAAAACTCTGTAAAAATGGCAATTTTGGTCACTGTGAGGGTTTAAAAAGTGGTTATTCAACATGAGGCATGATCCAATTGACATTTTGAATCATTTTTGGTACAGTCCAAAAAATCAATTTTCGGATGAAGAACGATGACTCCGGACCAGTCGAACGATCCCAAAATGGTCTATAATGATGAAATTTTAACATTTAATCTTTTGACTCTAAATTACTGTTGGATGTGAATTGTGACTTTGTCAACTAAAATAAGTGTGTTGAAAGTCATTTCTGTGCCTGAAACGGGTCAAAATGGAAGCTTTTGAGTAAGCAAAACTCTGTAAAAATGGCAATTTTGGTCACTGTGAGGGTTTAAAAAGTGGTTATTCAACATGAGGCATGATCCAATTGACATTTTTAATCTTTTTTGGTACAGTCCAAAAAATCAATTTTCGGATGAAAAACGATGACTCCGGACCAGTCGAACGATCCCAAAATGGTCTTTAATTATGAAATTTTAACATTTAATCTTTTGACTCTAAATTACTGATGGATGTGAATTATGACTTTGTCAACTAAAATAAGTGTGTTTAAAGTCATTTCTGTGCCTGAAACGGGTCAAAATTGAAGCTTTTGAGTAAGCAAAACTCTGTAAAAATGGCAATTTTGGTCACTGTGAGGGTTTAAAAAGTGGTTATTCAACATGAGGCATGATCCAATTGACATTTTGAATCATTTTTGGTACAGTTCAAAAAATCAATTTTCGGATGAAAAACAATGACTCCGGACCTGTCGAACGATCCCAAAATGGTCTATAATGATGAAATTTTAACATTTAATCTTTTGACTCTAAATTACTGTTGGATGTGAATTGTGACTTTGTCAACTAAAATAAGTGTGTTTAAAGTCATTTTTGTGCCTGAAACGGGCCAAAATTGAAGCTTTTGAGTAAGCAAAACTCTGTAAAAATGGCAATTTTGGTCACTGTGAGGGTTTAAAAAGTGGTTATTCAACATGAGGCATGATCCAATTGACATTTTGAATCATTTTTGGTACAGTCCAAAAAATCAATTTTCGGATGAAAAACGATGACTCCGGACCAGTCGAACGATCCCAAAATGGTCTATAATGATGAAATTTTAACATTTAATCTTTTGACTCTAAATTACTGTTGGATGTGAATTGTGACTTTGTCAACTAAAATAAGTGTGTTTAAAGTCATTTCTGTGCCAGAAACAGGTCAAAATTGTAGCTTTTGAGTAAGCAAAACTCTGTAAAAATGGCAATTTTGGTCACTGTGAGGGTTTAAAAAGTGGTTATTCAACATGAGGCATGATCCAATTGACATTTTGAATCATTTTTGGTACAGTCCAAAAAATCAATTTTCGGATGAAAAACGATGACTCTGGACCTGTCGAACGATCCCAAAATGGTCTATAATGATGAAATTTTAACATTTAATCTTTTGACTCTAAATTATTGTTGGATGTGAATTGTGACTTTGTCAACTAAAATAAGTGTGTTTAAAGTCATTTTTGTGCCTGAAACGGGTCAAAATTAAAGCTTTTGAGTAAGCAAAACTCTGTAAAAATGGCAATTTTGGTCACTGTGAGGGTTTAAAAAGTGGTTATTCAACATGAGGCATGATCCAATTGACATTTTGAATCATTTTTGGTACAGTCCAAAAAATCAATTTTCGGATGAAAAACGATGAATCCGGACCAGTCGAACCATCCCAAAATGGTCTATAATGATGAAATTTTAACATTTAATCTTTTGACTCTAAATTACTGATGGATGTGAATTATGACTTTGTCAACTAAAATAAGTGTGTTTAAAGTCATTTCTGTGCCTGGAACGGGTCAAAATTGAAGCTTTTGAGTAAGCAAAACTCTGTAAAAATGGCAATTTTGGTCACTGTGATGGTTTAAAAAGTGGTTATTCAACATGAGGCATGATCCAATTGACATTTTGAATCATTTTTGGTACAGTCCAAAAAATCAATTTTCAGATGAAAAACGATGACTCCGGACCAGTCGAACGATCCCAAAATGGTCTATAATGATGAAATTTTAACATTTAATCTTTTGACTCTAAATTACTGTTGGATGTGAATTGTGACTTTGTCAACTAAAATACGTGTGTTTAAAGTCATTTTTGTGCCTTAAACGGGTCAAAATTGAAGCTTTTGAGTAAGCAAAACTCTGTAAAAATGGCCATTTTGGTCACTGTGAGGGTTTAAAAAGTGGTTATTCAACATGAGGCATGATCCAATTGACATTTTGAATCATTTTTGGTACAGTCCAAAAAATCAATTTTCGGATGAAAAACGATGACTCCGGACCAGTCGAACGATCCCAAAATGGTCTATAATGATGAAATTTTAACATTTAATCTTTTGACTCTAAATGACTGATGGATGTGAATTGTGACTTTGTCAACTAAAATAAGTGTGTTTAAAGTTATTTTTGTGCCTGAAACGGGTCAAAATTGAAGCTTTTGAGTAAGCGAAACTCTGTAAAAATGGCAATTTTGGTCACTGTGAGGGTTTAAAAAGTGGTTATTCACCATGAGGCATGATCCAATTGACATTTTGAATCATTTTTGGTACAGTCCAAAAAATCAATTTTCGGATGAAAAACGATGACTCCGGACCAGTCGAACGATCCCAAAATGGTCTATAATGATGAAATTTTAACATTTAATCTTTTGACTCTAAATTACTGTTGGATGTGAATTGTGACTTTGTCAACTAAAATAAGTGTGTTGAAAGTCATTTCTGTGCCTGAAACGGGTCAAAATGGAAGCTTTTGAGTAAGCAAAACTCTGTAAAAATGGCAATTTTGGTCACTGTGAGGGTTTAAAAAGTGGTTATTCAACATGAGGCATGATCCAATTGACATTTTTAATCTTTTTTGGTACAGTCCAAAAAATCAATTTTCGGATGAAAAACGATGACTCCGGACCAGTCGAACGATCCCAAAATGGTCTTTAATTATGAAATTTTAACATTTAATCTTTTGACTCTAAATTACTGATGGATGTGAATTATGACTTTGTCAACTAAAATAAGTGTGTTTAAAGTCATTTCTGTGCCTGAAACGGGTCAAAATTGAAGCTTTTGAGTAAGCAAAACTCTGTAAAAATGGCAATTTTGGTCACTGTGAGGGTTTAAAAAGTGGTTATTCAACATGAGGCATGATCCAATTGACATTTTGAATCATTTTTGGTACAGTTCAAAAAATCAATTTTCGGATGAAAAACCAATCAATCAGTGACACTTATAAAGCGCGCTACATACCCGTAGGGTCTCAAGGCGCTGGGGGGGGGGGAGCCGCTACTGCTCGAACAGCCAGGTCTTCAGCTTCTTCCTGAAGGAGAGGTGGTCTTGGCTCAGGCGCAGGTCGGTCGGGAGGGAGTTCCAGGTCTTGGCGGCCAGGTAGGAGAAGGACCTTCCTCCTGTAGTTGCTCTTCGGATGCGGGGGACGGCGGCGAGGGCGTGGTTGGCTGATCGGAGGTGGCGTTTGGGAGCGTAGAAGTTGACTCGGCTGTTGAGGTAGCTCGGGCCTTGGTCGTGTAGGGCTTTGTGTGCGTGGGTGAGGATGCGGAAGGTGATTCTTTTGTTGACGGGGAGCCAGTGAAGGTCTCTCAGATGTCCGGAGATGTGGCTGGTTCGTGGGATGTCGAGGATGAGTCTGGCTGAGGCGTTCTGGATCCGCTGGAGTCTCTTCTGGAGCTTGGCGGTGGTACCGGCGTAGAGGGCGTTGCCGTAGTCCAGTCGGCTGGTGACGAGGGCCTGGGTGGCGGTCTTCCTGGTCTCGGTGGGGATCCACCAGAAGATCTTCCGTAGCATGCGTAGGATGTTGAAGCATGCCGAGGAGACGTTGTTGACTTGCCTGGTCATGGAGAGGGAGGAGTCCAGGATGAAGCCCAGGTTGCGTGCATGGTCTGTCGGTTTGGGTGCGGTGCCCAGGGCGGGAGGCCACCAGGAGTCGTCCCAGGCGGAGGGAGAGGAGCCCAGGATGAGGACCTCCGTCTTGTCCGAGTTCAGTTTCAGGCGGCTGGTCGTCATCCACTCGGCTACCTCTTTCATCCCTTCGTGCAGGTTGGCTCTGGCGGCGGCGGGGTCGTTGGTCAGGGAGAGGATCAGCTGGGTGTCGTCGGCGTAGGAGATTATGCTGAGGTTGTGTTTGCGTACGATGGCCGCGAGGGGGCCCATGTAGACGTTGAAGAGTGTGGGGCTCAGAGATGATCCTTGGGGGACGCCGCAGATGACTTCGGTGGCCTCTGACTTGTGCGGTGGTAGGCGGACTCTCTGTGTTCTCCCGTCGAGGAAGGAGATGATCCATTCCAGCGCCTTGTCCTGGATTCCGACGTTGCTGAGGCGCCGTACTAGGGTGCGGTGGCAGACCGTGTCGAATGCCGCGGAGAGGTCCAGGAGGATGAGGGCCACTGTTTCTCCGTTGTCCATCAGGGCTCGGATGTCATCGGTGGCGGCGATGAGGGCGGTCTCGGTGCTGTGGTTGGCTCGGAAGCCGGACTGTGAGGGGTCGAGGGATCCGTTCGTCTCGAGGAAAGCGGCCATCTGCTTGTTGACGGTCTTCTCGATGACTTTGGCTGGAAACGGGAGGAGCGAGATGGGGCGGTAATTCTTGAGGTCGGTGGGGTCCGCTGCTGGTTTCTTGAGTAGAGCGCTGAGTTCGGCGTGTTTCCAGCTCTCGGGGAAGATGGTGGTGTCGAAGGATGTGTTGATGATGTCTCGCAGGTGGGGTGCGATGACAGCGTCGGCCTTGTTGAAGACGTGGTGAGGGCAGGGGTCGGTCGGTGATCCGGAGTAGATGGAGTTCATCGTGCGGATGGTGTCTTCGGTGCTGATCGGGGTCCAGGCGTGGAGGGTGGTGGTGGGGGGTGGTTGTTCGGTCATGGTGTGCGTTGGTTGGTTGTTGAAGCTGTTGTGTATGTCCGCGATCTTGTTGTGGAAGTATGAAGCCAGGGAGTTGCAGAGGTCTTGCGATGGGGTGATGTCGTTGTTTCCTGCGCTGGGGTTGGAAAGCTCTTTGACGATGTTGAAGAGTTCCTTGCAGTTGTGTGCGTTGTTGTCCAACCGGACCTTGAATGCTGTTTTCTTGGCGGCGCGTATCAGCTGGTGGTGTTTCCGGGTGGCAAGTTTGAAGGAGGTCCTGTTGTCCGGTGTCGGTTCCCTTCTCCAGACTTTCTCGAGGGCTCGGCAGTTCTTCTTGGAGCTCTTGAGTTCGTCGGTGAACCATGGGGCTTTCTTGCTGCCGGGTCTGCTGGGCGGGGTCCTCAGTGGGGCGAGTTCGTCCGCGCAGTTGCTGATCCACTTCGTGAGGTTGTCGGCGGCCTGGCTGGGGTTCGCTGAGCTGGCAGGAGGGTGCTGGCTCAGGGAGGTGGCGAGCTGGTCTGCAGTGATCTTGTTCCAGCTTCTGCGGGCGGCCTGTTGCTGGTGGTGGTGGGTCGTTCTTTTCTTGAAGGTGAAGTGGACGCAGCTGTGGTCCGTCCATTGAAGCTCTGTGGCGTGGCTGAAGTCGATGTCCTTGCTGGATGAGAAGACAGCGTCGAGTGTGTGTCCGGCGAGGTGGGTGGGGGTGGACACCAGTTGCTTGAGTCCCAGGTTGGCGAGGTTGTCGAGCAGGGTGCTGGTGTTGCGGTCGTTGTTGTTCTCCAGATGGAAGTTGAGGTCTCCCAGGAGGATGTAGTCAGCGGAGGGGAGGGCATGTGGGCTGACGAAGTCGGCGATGTCCTCGCTGAATTGTGTGCGTGGTCCAGGGGGTCGGTAGATCAGGGTGCCTCTGAGGGTGGTGTTCGGGTTGGTGTGGATCTGGAAATGCAGGTGTTCGGCGGTGGTCAGGGAGTTGTCGGTGCTGGTCGTGAGACGGATGGTGCTCCTGTGGATGATGGCGATGCCTCCTCCCATCTGGTTGGCGTTTCGGTCCCTCCGGACGATCTTGTAGCCCTCAGGGATGGCGATGGCGATGTCGGGAGCTGAAGAGGCGTTCATCCAGGTCTCCGTGAGGAAGGCAACGTCTGGAGCTGTGGTGTCGAGGAGGTTCCAGAGTTCGATGGCATGTCTGTGGACGGAGCGGGTGTTGAGTAGGATGCACTTGAGGTGGGTGCTGCTGGTGTTCGGCTTGGTGGGTGCTGGTGCGAGGCAGGTCCGGATGCAAGTGAACTTGCAGGCGTGGCAGCTGAAGGGTCCGTGGGTACGTCGTGGAGAGGCATGATGGCATTCTGGGAGTCGGCCGGTGTTGAGAGCGGTGAGGGTGGCGGCGGAGTACGTCAGGCGGGTCGGTCGGGGTCTTCGAGGTCCAGGGGTCCTGGCACTGGGCGCGGTCCAGTCGCGGACGGGCGTAGACGGGCTTACCTTTGGCGCGCCTTCGGCGCACAATCGGCGCGCCCGCTGCGCGTGACCGCTGCGCGTTCGCACGGTCGCCATTTAAGGCGAAGTGCGCGGGTGGGCGGAGCAGCTGGGAGGCGGGAGCGGGGAGGGTACAGAATAGAAAAAGGGGCGGGGAAAAGCGGCGGTGGCGGGAAGGGAGGGCGGAGGGCGGCGAGGTAGGCGGACAACAAGGAAGGAAACCACAACACGGGAGAAATAAAATTTATACAGAACGGGCACAAATTCACGACAAAACAAGGAAAACAAGGAGAAAACCAAAGTTATATCAAACAGGCACAAATGTTGGACAAAACAAGGGCAAAAACAACCGCAGCGGCGCCCGCCGGCAATCGGCAAAACGAGGCAGCAGCGAGGCAGAGGGCAGGCAAGGGGCACACGCAGCAGCTGGTGGCCGTGCGGCGCGGGGGTGTCCCACAAGTGGGTCAACGAACGATGACTCCGGACCTGTCGAACGATCCCAAAATGGTCTATAATGATGAAATTTTAACATTTAATCTTTTGACTCTAAATTACTGTTGGATGTGAATTGTGACTTTGTCAACTAAAATAAGTGTGTTTAAAGTCATTTTTGTGCCTGAAACGGGTCAAAATTGAAGCTTTTGAGTAAGCAAAACTCTGTAAAAATGGCAATTTTGGTCACTGTGAGGGTTTAAAAAGTGGTTATTCAACATGAGGCATGATCCAATTGACATTTTGAATCATTTTTGGTACAGTCCAAAAAATCAATTTTCGGATGAAAAACGATGACTCCGGACCAGTCGAACGATCCCAAAATGGTCTATAATGATGAAATTTTAACATTTAATCTTTTGACTCTAAATTACTGTTGGATGTGAATTGTGACTTTGTCAACTAAAATAAGTGTGTTTAAAGTCATTTTTGTGCCTGAAACGGGTCAAAATTGAAGCTTTTGAGTAAGCAAAACTCTGTAAAAATGGCAATTTTGGTCACTGTGAGGGTTTAAAAAGTGGTTATTCAACATGAGGCATGATCCAATTGACATTTTGAATCATTTTTGGTACAGTCCAAAAAATCAATTTTCGGATGAAAAACGATGACTCCGGACCAGTCGAACGATCCCAAAATGGTCTATAATGATGAAATTTTAACATTTAATCTTTTGACTCTAAATGACTGTACAATGTGAATTATGACTTTGTCAACTAGAATAAGTGTGTTTAAAGTCATTTCTGTGCCTGAAACAGGTCAAAATAAAAGCTTTTGAGTAAGCAAAACTCTGTAAAAATGGCAATTTTGGTCACTGTGAGGGTTTAAAAAGTGGTTATTCAACATGAGGCATGACCCAATTGACATTTTGAATCATTTTTGGTACAGTCCAAAAAATCAATTTTCGGATGAAAAACGATGACTCTGGACCTGTCGAACGATCCCAAAATGGTCTATAATGATGAAATTTTAACATTTAATCTTTTGACTCTAAATTACTGATGGATGTGAATTATGACTTTGTCAACTAAAATAAGTGTGTTTAAAGTCATTTCTGTGCCTGAAACGGGTCAAAATTGAAGCTTTTGAGTAAGCAAAACTCTGTAAAAATGGCAATTTTGGTCACTGTGATGGTTTAAAAAGTGGTTATTCAACATGAGGCATGATCCAATTGACATTTTGAATCATTTTTGGTAAAGTCCAAAAAATCAATTTTCAGATGAAAAACGATGACTCCGGACCAGTCGAACGATCCCAAAATGGTCTATAATGATGAAATTTTAACATTTAATCTTTTGACACTAAATTACTGTTGGATGTGAATTGTGACTTTGTCAACTAAAATAAGTATGTTTAAAGTCATTTCTGTGCCTGAAACGGGTCAAAATTGAAGCTTTTGAGTAAGCAAAACTCTGTAAAAATGGCAATTTTGGTCACTGTGAGGGTTTAAAAAGTGGTTATTCAACATGAGGCATGATCCAATTGACATTTTGAATCATTTTTGGTACAGTCCAAAAAATTCATTTTCGGATGAAAAACGATGACTCCGGACCAGTCGAACGATCCCAAAATGGTCTTTAATTATGAAATTTTAACATTTAATCTTTTGACTCTAAATTACTGATGGATGTGAATTATGACTTTGTCAACTAAAATAAGTGTGTTTAAAGTCAATTAAGTGCCTGAAACGGGTCAAAATTGAAGCTTTTGAGTAAGCAAAACTCTGTAAAAATGGCAATTTTGGTCACTGTGAGGGTTTAAAAAGTGGTTATTCAACATGAGGCATGATCCAATTGACATTTTGAATCATTTTTGGTACAGTCCAAAAAATCAATTTTCGGATGAAAAACGATGACTCCGGACCAGTCGAACGATCCCAAAATGGTCTATAATGATGAAATTTTAACATTTAATCTTTTGACTCTAAATTACTGTTGGATGTGAATTGTGACTTTGTCAACTAAAATAAGTGTGTTTAAAGTCATTTCTGTGCCTGAAACGGGTCAAAATTGTAGCTTTTGAGTAAGCAAAACTCTGTAAAAATGGCAATTTTGGTCACTGTGAGGGTTTAAAAAGTGGTTATTCAACATGAGGCACGATCCAATTGACATTTTGAATCATTTTAGGTACAGTCCAAAAAAATCAATTTTCGGATGAAAAACGATGACTCCGGACCAGTCGAATGATCCCAAAATGGTCTATAATGATGAAATTTTAACATTTAATCTTTTGACTCTAAATTATTGTTGAATGTGAATTGTGAGTTTGTCAACTAAAATAAGTGTGTTTAAAGTCATTTTTGTGCCTGAAACGGGTCAAAATTGAAGCTTTTGAGTAAGCAAAACTCTGTAAAAATGGCAATTTTGGTCACTGTGAGGGTTTAAACAGTGGTTATTCAACATGAGGCACGATCCAATTGACATTTTGAATCATTTTTGGTACAGTCAAAAAAATCAATTTTCGGATGAAAAACGATGACTCCGGACATGTCGAACGTTCCCAAAATGGTCTATAATGATGAAATTTTAACATTTAATCATTTGACTCTAAATGACTGTTGGATGTGAATTATGATTTTTTCAACTAAAATAAGTGTGTTTAAGCTAATTTCTGTGCCTGAAACAGGTCAAAATTAAAGCTTTTGAGTAAGCAAAACTCTGTAAAAATGGCAATTTTGGTCACTGTGAGGGTTTAAACAGTGGTTATTCAACATGAGGCACGATCCAATTGACATTTTGAATCATTTTTGGTACAGTCTAAAAAATCTATTTTCGGATGAAAAACGATGACTCCGGACATGTCGAACGTTCCCAAAATGGTCTATAATGATGAAATTTTAACATTTAATATTTTGACTCTAAATGACTGTTGGATGTGAATTATGACAATTTCAACTAAAATAAGTGTGTTTAAAGTCATTTCTGTGACTGAAACGGGTCAAAATTGAAGCTTTTAAATAAGAAAAACTCTGTAAAAATGGCAATTTTGGTCACTGTGAGGGTTTAAAAAGTGGTTATTCAACATGAGGCACGATCCCATTGACATTTTGAATCATTTTTGGTACAGTCCAAAAAATCAATTTTCGGATGAAAAACGATGACTCCGGACATGTCGAACGTTCCCAAAATGGTCTATAATGATGAAATTTTAACATTTAATCTTTTGACTCTAAATGACTGTTGGATGTGAATTATGACTTTTTCAACTAAAATAAGTGTGTTTAAAGTCATTTCTGTGCCTGAAACGGGTCAAAATTGAAGCTTTTGAGTAAGCAAAACTCTGTAAAAATGGCAATTTTGGTCACTGTGAGGGTTTAAAAAGTGGTTATTCAACATGAGGCTCGATCCAATTGACATTTTGAATCATTTTTGGTACAGTCCAAAAAATCAATTTTCGGATGAAAAACGATGACTCCGGACATGTCAAACGTTCCTAAGATGGTCTATAATGATGAAATTTTATCATTTAATCTTTTGACTCTAAATGACTGTTGGATGTGAATTATGACTTTTTCAACTAAAATAAGTGTGTTTAAAGTCATTTCTGTGCCTGACACGGGTCAAAATTGAAGCTTTTGAGTAAGCAAAACTCTGTAAAAATGGCAATTTTGGTCACTGTGAGGGTTTAAAAAGTGGTTATTCAACATGAGGCACGATCCAATTGACATTTTGAATCATTTTTGGTACAGTCTAAAAAAATCAATTTTCGGATGAAAAACGATGACTCCGGACATGTCGAATGTTCCCAAAATGTTCTATAATGATGAAATTTTAACATTTAATCTTTTGACTCTAAATGACTGTTGGATGTGAATTATGACTTTTTCAACTAAAATAAGTGTGTTTAAAGTCATTTCTGTGCCTGAAACGGGTCAAAATTGAAGCTTTTGAGTAAGCAAAACTCTGTAAAAATGGCAATTTTGGTCACTGTGAGGGTTTAAAAAGTGGTTATTCAACATGAGGCACGATCCAATTGACATTTTGAATCATTTTTGGTACAGTCCAAAAAATCAATTTTCGGATGAAAAACGATGACTCTGGACATGTCGAACGTTCCCAAAATGGTCTATAATGATGAAATTTTAACATTTAATCTTTTGACTCTAAATGACTGTTGGATGTGAATTATGACTTTTTCAACTAAAATAAGTGTGTTTAAAGTCATTTCTGTGACTGAAACGGGTCAAAATTGAAGCTTTTAAATAAGCAAAACTGTAAAAATGGCCATTTTGGTCACTGTGAGGGTTTAAAAAGTGGTTATTCAACATGAGGCACGATCCAATTGACATTTTGAATCATTTTTGGTACAGTCCAAAAAATCAATTTTCGGATGAAAAACGATGACTCCGGACATGTCGAACGTTCCCAAAATGGTCTATAATGATGAAATTTTAACATTTAATATTTTGACTCTAAATGACTGTTGGATGTGAATTATGACAATTTCAACTAAAATAAGTGTGTTTAAAGTCATTTCTGTGACTGAAACGGGTCAAAATTGAAGATTTTAAATAAGCAAAACTCTGTAAAAATGGCCATTTTGGTCACTGTGAGGGTTTAAAAAGTGGTTATTCAACATGAGGCACGATCCAATTGACATTTTGAATCATTTTTGGTACAGTCCAAAAAATCAATTTTCGCATGAAAAACGATGACTCCGGACATGTCAAACGTTCCCAAAATGGTCTATAATGATGAAATTTTAACATTTAATCTTTTGACTCTAAATGACTGTTGGATGTGAATTATGACTTTTTCAACTAAAATAAGTGTGTTTAAAGTCATTTCTGTGCCTGAAACGGGTCAAAATTGAAGCTTTTGGGTAAGAAAAACTCTGTAAAAATGGCAATTTTGGTCACTGTGAGGGTTTAAAAAGTGGTTATTCAACATGAGGCATGATCCAATTGACATTTTGAATCATTTTTGGTACAGTCCAAAAAATCAATTTTCGGATGAAAAACGATGACTCCGGACCAGTCGAACGATCCCAAAATGGTCTATAATGATGAAATTTTAACATTTAATCTTTTGACTCTAAATGACTGATGGATGTGAATTGTGACTTTGTCAACTAAAATAAGTGTGTTTAAAGTTATTTTTGTGCCTGAAACGGGTCAAAATTGAAGCTTTTGAGTAAGCAAAACTCTGTAAAAATGGCAATTTTGGTCACTGTGAGGGTTTAAAAAGTGGTTATTCACCATGAGGCATGATCCAATTGACATTTTGAATCATTTTTGGTACAGTCCAAAAAATCAATTTTCGGATGAAAAACGATGACTCCGGACCAGTCGAACGATCCCAAAATGGTCTATAATGATGAAATTTTAACATTTAATCTTTTGACTCTAAATTACTGTTGGATGTGAATTGTGACTTTGTCAACTAAAATAAGTGTGTTGAAAGTCATTTCTGTGCCTGAAACGGGTCAAAATGGAAGCTTTTGAGTAAGCAAAACTCTGTAAAAATGGCAATTTTGGTCACTGTGAGGGTTTAAAAAGTGGTTATTCAACATGAGGCATGATCCAATTGACATTTTTAATCTTTTTTGGTACAGTCCAAAAAATCAATTTTCGGATGAAAAACGATGACTCCGGACCAGTCGAACGATCCCAAAATGGTCTTTAATTATGAAATTTTAACATTTAATCTTTTGACTCTAAATTACTGATGGATGTGAATTATGACTTTGTCAACTAAAATAAGTGTGTTTAAAGTCATTTCTGTGCCTGAAACGGGTCAAAATTGAAGCTTTTGAGTAAGCAAAACTCTGTAAAAATGGCAATTTTGGTCACTGTGAGGGTTTAAAAAGTGGTTATTCAACATGAGGCATGATCCAATTGACATTTTGAATCATTTTTGGTACAGTTCAAAAAATCAATTTTCGGATGAAAAACGATGACTCCGGACCTGTCGAACGATCCCAAAATGGTCTATAATGATGAAATTTTAACATTTAATCTTTTGACTCTAAATTACTGTTGGATGTGAATTGTGACTTTGTCAACTAAAATAAGTGTGTTTAAAGTCATTTTTGTGCCTGAAACGGGTCAAAATTGAAGCTTTTGAGTAAGCAAAACTCTGTAAAAATGGCAATTTTGGTCACTGTGAGGGTTTAAAAAATGGTTATTCAACATGAGGCATGATCCAATTGACATTTTGAATCATTTTTGGTACAGTCCAAAAAATTCATTTTCGGATGAAAAACGATGACTCCGGACCAGTCGAACGATCCCAAAATGGTCTTTAATTATGAAATTTTAACATTTAATCTTTTGACTCTAAATTACTGATGGATGTGAATTATGACTTTGTCAACTAAAATAAGTGTGTTTAAAGTCAATTAAGTGCCTGAAACGGGTCAAAATTGAAGCTTTTGAGTAAGCAAAACTCTGTAAAAATGGCAATTTTGGTCACTGTGAGGGTTTAAAAAGTGGTTATTCAACATGAGGCATGATCCAATTGACATTTTGAATCATTTTTGGTACAGTCCAAAAAATCAATTTTCGGATGAAAAACGATGACTCCGGACCAGTCGAACGATCCCAAAATGGTCTATAATGATGAAATTTTAACATTTAATCTTTTGACTCTAAATTACTGTTGGATGTGAATTGTGACTTTGTCAACTAAAATAAGTGTGTTTAAAGTCATTTCTGTGCCTGAAACGGGTCAAAATTGTAGCTTTTGAGTAAGCAAAACTCTGTAAAAATGGCAATTTTGGTCACTGTGAGGGTTTAAAAAGTGGTTATTCAACATGAGGCACGATCCAATTGACATTTTGAATCATTTTAGGTACAGTCCAAAAAAATCAATTTTCGGATGAAAAACGATGACTCCGGACCAGTCGAATGATCCCAAAATGGTCTATAATGATGAAATTTTAACATTTAATCTTTCGACTCTAAATTATTGTTGAATGTGAATTGTGAGTTTGTCAACTAAAATAAGTGTGTTTAAAGTCATTTTTGTGCCTGAAACGGGTCAAAATTGAAGCTTTTGAGTAAGCAAAACTCTGTAAAAATGGCAATTTTGGTCACTGTGAGGGTTTAAACAGTGGTTATTCAACATGAGGCACGATCCAATTGACATTTTGAATCATTTTTGGTACAGTCAAAAAAATCAATTTTTGGATGAAAAACGATGACTCCGGACATGTCGAACGTTCCCAAAATGGTCTATAATGATGAAATTTTAACATTTAATCATTTGACTCTAAATGACTGTTGGATGTGAATTATGACTTTTTCAACTAAAATAAGTGTGTTTAAGCTAATTTCTGTGCCTGAAACAGGTCAAAATTAAAGCTTTTGAGTAAGCAAAACTCTGTAAAAATGGCAATTTTGGTCACTGTGAGGGTTTAAACAGTGGTTATTCAACATGAGGCACGATCCAATTGACATTTTGAATCATTTTTGGTACAGTCTAAAAAATCTATTTTCGGATGAAAAACGATGACTCCGGACATGTCGAACGTTCCCAAAATGGTCTATAATGATGAAATTTTAACATTTAATATTTTGACTCTAAATGACTGTTGGATGTGAATTATGACAATTTCAACTAAAATAAGTGTGTTTAAAGTCATTTCTGTGACTGAAACGGGTCAAAATTGAAGCTTTTAAATAAGAAAAACTCTGTAAAAATGGCAATTTTGGTCACTGTGAGGGTTTAAAAAGTGGTTATTCAACATGAGGCTCGATCCAATTGACATTTTGAATCATTTTTGGTACAGTCCAAAAAATCAATTTTCGGATGAAAAACGATGACTCCGGACATGTCAAACGTTCCTAAGATGGTCTATAATGATGAAATTTTATCATTTAATCTTTTGACTCTAAATGACTGTTGGATGTGAATTATGACTTTTTCAACTAAAATAAGTGTGTTTAAAGTCATTTCTGTGCCTGACACGGGTCAAAATTGAAGCTTTTGAGTAAGCAAAACTCTGTAAAAATGGCAATTTTGGTCACTGTGAGGGTTTAAAAAGTGGTTATTCAACATGAGGCACGATCCAATTGACATTTTGAATCATTTTTGGTACAGTCTAAAAAAATCAATTTTCGGATGAAAAACGATGACTCCGGACATGTCGAATGTTCCCAAAATGTTCTATAATGATGAAATTTTAACATTTAATCTTTTGACTCTAAATGACTGTTGGATGTGAATTATGACTTTTTCAACTAAAATAAGTGTGTTTAAAGTCATTTCTGTGCCTGAAACGGGTCAAAATTGAAGCTTTTGAGTAAGCAAAACTCTGTAAAAATGGCAATTTTGGTCACTGTGAGGGTTTAAAAAGTGGTTATTCAACATGAGGCACGATCCAATTGACATTTTGAATCATTTTTGGTACAGTCCAAAAAATCAATTTTCGGATGAAAAACGATGACTCTGGACATGTCGAACGTTCCCAAAATGGTCTATAATGATGAAATTTTAACATTTAATCTTTTGACTCTAAATGACTGTTGGATGTGAATTATGACTTTTTCAACTAAAATAAGTGTGTTTAAAGTCATTTCTGTGACTGAAACGGGTCAAAATTGAAGCTTTTAAATAAGCAAAACTGTAAAAATGGCCATTTTGGTCACTGTGAGGGTTTAAAAAGTGGTTATTCAACATGAGGCACGATCCAATTGACATTTTGAATCATTTTTGGTACAGTCCAAAAAATCAATTTTCGGATGAAAAACGATGACTCCGGACATGTCGAACGTTCCCAAAATGGTCTATAATGATGAAATTTTAACATTTAATATTTTGACTCTAAATGACTGTTGGATGTGAATTATGACAATTTCAACTAAAATAAGTGTGTTTAAAGTCATTTCTGTGACTGAAACGGGTCAAAATTGAAGATTTTAAATAAGCAAAACTCTGTAAAAATGGCCATTTTGGTCACTGTGAGGGTTTAAAAAGTGGTTATTCAACATGAGGCACGATCCAATTGACATTTTGAATCATTTTTGGTACAGTCCAAAAAATTAATTTTCGCATGAAAAACGATGACTCCGGACATGTCAAACGTTCCCAAAATGGTCTATAATGATGAAATTTTAACATTTAATCTTTTGACTCTAAATGACTGTTGGATGTGAATTATGACTTTTTCAACTAAAATAAGTGTGTTTAAAGTCATTTCTGTGCCTGAAACGGGTCAAAATTGAAGCTTTTGGGTAAGAAAAACTCTGTAAAAATGGCAATTTTGGTCACTGTGAGGGTTTAAAAAGTGGTTATTCAACATGAGGCATGATCCAATTGACATTTTGAATCATTTTTGGTACAGTCCAAAAAATCAATTTTTGGATGAAAAACGATGACTCCGGACCAGTCGAACGATCCCAAAATGGTCTATAATGATGAAATTTTAACATTTAATCTTTTGACTCTAAATGACTGATGGATGTGAATTGTGACTTTGTCAACTAAAATAAGTGTGTTTAAAGTTATTTTTGTGCCTGAAACGGGTCAAAATTGAAGCTTTTGAGTAAGCAAAACTCTGTAAAAATGGCAATTTTGGTCACTGTGAGGGTTTAAAAAGTGGTTATTCACCATGAGGCATGATCCAATTGACATTTTGAATCATTTTTGGTACAGTCCAAAAAATCAATTTTCGGATGAAAAACGATGACTCCGGACCAGTCGAACGATCCCAAAATGGTCTATAATGATGAAATTTTAACATTTAATCTTTTGACTCTAAATTACTGTTGGATGTGAATTGTGACTTTGTCAACTAAAATAAGTGTGTTGAAAGTCATTTCTGTGCCTGAAACGGGTCAAAATGGAAGCTTTTGAGTAAGCAAAACTCTGTAAAAATGGCAATTTTGGTCACTGTGAGGGTTTAAAAAGTGGTTATTCAACATGAGGCATGATCCAATTGACATTTTTAATCTTTTTTGGTACAGTCCAAAAAATCAATTTTCGGATGAAAAACGATGACTCCGGACCAGTCGAACGATCCCAAAATGGTCTTTAATTATGAAATTTTAACATTTAATCTTTTGACTCTAAATTACTGATGGATGTGAATTATGACTTTGTCAACTAAAATAAGTGTGTTTAAAGTCATTTCTGTGCCTGAAACGGGTCAAAATTGAAGCTTTTGAGTAAGCAAAACTCTGTAAAAATGGCAATTTTGGTCACTGTGAGGGTTTAAAAAGTGGTTATTCAACATGAGGCATGATCCAATTGACATTTTGAATCATTTTTGGTACAGTTCAAAAAATCAATTTTCGGATGAAAAACGATGACTCCGGACCTGTCGAACGATCCCAAAATGGTCTATAATGATGAAATTTTAACATTTAATCTTTTGACTCTAAATTACTGTTGGATGTGAATTGTGACTTTGTCAACTAAAATAAGTGTGTTTAAAGTCATTTTTGTGCCTGAAACGGGTCAAAATTGAAGCTTTTGAGTAAGCAAAACTCTGTAAAAATGGCAATTTTGGTCACTGTGAGGGTTTAAAAAATGGTTATTCAACATGAGGCATGATCCAATTGACATTTTGAATCATTTTTGGTACAGTCCAAAAAATCAATTTTCGGATGAAAAACGATGACTCCGGACCAGTCGAACGATCCCAAAATGGTCTATAATGATGAAATTTTAACATTTAATCTTTTGACTCTAAATTACTGTTGGATGTGAATTGTGACTTTGTCAACTAAAATAAGTGTGTTTAAAGTCATTTCTGTGCCAGAAACAGGTCAATATTGTAGCTTTTGAGTAAGCAAAACTCTGTAAAAATGGCAATTTTGGTCACTGTGAGGGTTTAAAAAGTGGTTATTCAACATGAGGCATGATCCAATTGACATTTTGAATCATTTTTGGTACAGTCCCAAAAATCAATTTTCGGATGAAAAACGATGACTCCGGACATGTCAAACGTTCCCAAAATGGTCTATAATGATGACATTTTAACATTTAATCTTTTGACTCTAAATGACTGTACAATGTAAATTATGACTTTGTCAACTAGAATAAGTGTGTTTAAAGTCATTTCTGTGCCTGAAACAGGTCAAAATAAAAGCTTTTGAGTAAGCAAAACTCTGTAAAAATTGCAATTTTGGTCACTGTGAGGGTTTAAAAAGTGGTTATTCAACATGAGGCATGATCCAATTGACATTTTGAATCATTTTTGGTACAGTCCAAAAAATCAATTTTCGGATGAAAAACGATGACTCTGGACCTGTCGAACGATCCCAAAATGGTCTATAATGATGAAATTTTAACATTTAATCTTTTGACTCTAAATTACTGATGGATGTGAATTATGACTTTGTCAACTAAAATAAGTGTGTTTAAAGTCATTTCTGTGCCTGAAACGGGTCAAAATTGAAGCTTTTGAGTAAGCAAAACTCTGTAAAAATGGCAATTTTGGTCACTGTGATGGTTTAAAAAGTGGTTATTCAACATGAGGCATGATCCAATTGACATTTTGAATCATTTTTGGTACAGTCCAAAAAATCAATTTTCAGATGAAAAACGATGACTCCGGACCAGTCGAACGATCCCAAAATGGTCTATAATGATGACATTTTAACATTTAATCTTTTGACACTAAATTACTGTTGGATGTGAATTGTGACTTTGTCAACTAAAATAAGTATGTTTAAAGTCATTTCTGTGCCTGAAAGGGGTCAAAATTGAAGCTTTTGAGTAAGCAAAACTCTGTAAAAATGGCAATTTTGGTCACTGTGAGGGTTTAAAAAGTGGTTATTCAACATGAGGCATGATCCAATTGACATTTTGAATCATTTTTGGTACAGTCCAAAAAATCCATTTTCGGATGAAAAACGATGACTCCGGACCAGTCGAACGATCCCAAAATGGTCTTTAATTATGAAATTTTAACATTTAATCTTTTGACTCTAAATTACTGATGGATGTGAATTATGACTTTGTCAACTAAAATAAGTGTGTTTAAAGTCATTTAAGTGCCTGAAACGGGTCAAAATTGAAGCTTTTGAGTAAGCAAAACTCTGTAAAAATGGCAATTTTGGTCACTGTGAGGGTTTAAAAAGTGGTTATTCAACATGAGGCATGATCCAATTGACATTTTGAATCATTTTTGGTACAGTCCAAAAAATCAATTTTCGGATGAAAAACGATGACTCCGGACCAGTCGAATGATCCCAAAATGGTCTATAATGATGAAATTTTAACATTTAATCTTTTGACTCTAAATTATTGTTGAATGTGAATTGTGAGTTTGTCAACTAAAATAAGTGTGTTTAAAGTCATTTTTGTGCCTGAAACGGGTCAAAATTGAAGCTTTTGAGTAAGCAAAACTCTGTAAAAATGGCAATTTTGGTCACTGTGAGGGTTTAAACAGTGGTTATTCAACATGAGGCACGATCCAATTGACATTTTGAATCATTTTTGGTACAGTCAAAAAAATCAATTTTCGGATGAAAAACGATGACTCCGGACATGTCGAACGTTCCCAAAATGGTCTATAATGATGAAATTTTAACATTTAATCATTTGACTCTAAATGACTGTTGGATGTGAATTATGACTTTTTCAACTAAAATAAGTGTGTTTAAGCTAATTTCTGTGCCTGAAACAGGTCAAAATTAAAGCTTTTGAGTAAGCAAAACTCTGTAAAAATGGCAATTTTGGTCACTGTGAGGGTTTAAACAGTGGTTATTCAACATGAGGCACGATCCAATTGACATTTTGAATCATTTTTGGTACAGTCTAAAAAATCTATTTTCGGATGAAAAACGATGACTCCGGACATGTCGAACGTTCCCAAAATGGTCTATAATGATGAAATTTTAACATTTAATATTTTGACTCTAAATGACTGTTTGATGTGAATTATGACAATTTCAACTAAAATAAGTGTGTTTAAAGTCATTTCTGTGATTGAAACGGGTCAAAATTGAAGCTTTTAAATAAGAAAAACTCTGAAAAATTGGCAATTTTGGTCACTGTGAGGGTTTAAAAAGTGGTTATTCAACATGAGGCACGATCCCATTGACATTTTGAATCATTTTTGGTACAGTCCAAAAAATCAATTTTCGGATGAAAAACGATGACTCCGGACATGTCGAACGTTCCCAAAATGGTCTATAATGATGAAATTTTAACATTTAATCTTTTGACTCTAAATGACTGTTGGATGTGAATTATGACTTTTTCAACTAAAATAAGTGTGTTTAAAGTCATTTCTGTGCCTGAAACGGGTCAAAATTGAAGCTTTTGAGTAAGCAAAACTCTGTAAAAATGGCAATTTTGGTCACTGTGAGGGTTTAAAAAGTGGTTATTCAACATGAGGCTCGATCCAATTGACATTTTGAATCATTTTTGGTACAGTCCAAAAAATCAATTTTCGGATGAAAAACGATGACTCCGGACATGTCAAACGTTCCTAAGATGGTCTATAATGATGAAATTTTATCATTTAATCTTTTGACTCTAAATGACTGTTGGATGTGAATTATGACTTTTTCAACTAAAATAAGTGTGTTTAAAGTCATTTCTGTGCCTGACACGGGTCAAAATTGAAGCTTTTGAGTAAGCAAAACTCTGTAAAAATGGCAATTTTGGTCACTGTGATGGTTTAAAAAGTGGTTATTCAACATGAGGCATGATCCAATTGACATTTTGAATCATTTTTGGTACAGTCCAAAAAATCAATTTTCAGATGAAAAACGATGACTCCGGACCAGTCGAACGATCCCAAAATGGTCTATAATGATGACATTTTAACATTTAATCTTTTGACACTAAATTACTGTTGGATGTGAATTGTGACTTTGTCAACTAAAATAAGTATGTTTAAAGTCATTTCTGTGCCTGAAACGGGTCAAAATTGAAGCTTTTGAGTAAGCAAAACTCTGTAAAAATGGCAATTTTGGTCACTGTGAGGGTTTAAAAAGTGGTTATTCAACATGAGGCATGATCCAATTGACATTTTGAATCATTTTTGGTACAGTCCAAAAAATCCATTTTCGGATGAAAAACGATGACTCCGGACCAGTCGAACGATCCCAAAATGGTCTTTAATTATGAAATTTTAACATTTAATCTTTTGACTCTAAATTACTGATGGATGTGAATTATGACTTTGTCAACTAAAATAAGTGTGTTTAAAGTCATTTAAGTGCCTGAAACGGGTCAAAATTGAAGCTTTTGAGTAAGCAAAACTCTGTAAAAATGGCAATTTTGGTCACTGTGAGGGTTTAAAAAGTGGTTATTCAACATGAGGCATGATCCAATTGACATTTTGAATCATTTTTGGTACAGTCCAAAAAATCAATTTTCGGATGAAAAACGATGACTCCGGACCAGTCGAACGATCCCAAAATGGTCTATAATGATGAAATTTTAACATTTAATCTTTTGACTCTAAATTACTGTTGGATGTGAATTGTGACTTTGTCAACTAAAATAAGTGTGTTTAAAGTCATTTCTGTGCCTGAAACGGGTCAAAATTGTAGCTTTTGAGTAAGCAAAACTCTGTAAAAATGGCAATTTTGGTCACTGTGAGGGTTTAAAAAGTGGTTATTCAACATGAGGCACGATCCAATTGACATTTTGAATCATTTTAGGTACAGTCCAAAAAAATCAATTTTCGGATGAAAAACGATGACTCCGGACCAGTCGAATGATCCCAAAATGGTCTATAATGATGAAATTTTAACATTTAATCTTTTGACTCTAAATTATTGTTGAATGTGAATTGTGAGTTTGTCAACTAAAATAAGTGTGTTTAAAGTCATTTTTGTGCCTGAAACGGGTCAAAATTGAAGCTTTTGAGTAAGCAAAACTCTGTAAAAATGGCAATTTTGGTCACTGTGAGGGTTTAAACAGTGGTTATTCAACATGAGGCACGATCCAATTGACATTTTGAATCATTTTTGGTACAGTCAAAAAAATCAATTTTCGGATGAAAAACGATGACTCCGGACATGTCGAACGTTCCCAAAATGGTCTATAATGATGAAATTTTAACATTTAATCATTTGACTCTAAATGACTGTTGGATGTGAATTATGACTTTTTCAACTAAAATAAGTGTGTTTAAGCTAATTTCTGTGCCTGAAACAGGTCAAAATTAAAGCTTTTGAGTAAGCAAAACTCTGTAAAAATGGCAATTTTGGTCACTGTGAGGGTTTAAACAGTGGTTATTCAACATGAGGCACGATCCAATTGACATTTTGAATCATTTTTGGTACAGTCTAAAAAATCTATTTTCGGATGAAAAACGATGACTCCGGACATGTCGAACGTTCCCAAAATGGTCTATAATGATGAAATTTTAACATTTAATCTTTTGACTCTAAATGACTGTTGGATGTGAATTATGACTTTTTCAACTAAAATAAGTGTGTTTAAAGTCATTTCTGTGACTGAAACGGGTCAAAATTGAAGCTTTTAAATAAGAAAAACTCTGAAAAATTGGCAATTTTGGTCACTGTGAGGGTTTAAAAAGTGGTTATTCAACATGAGGCACGATCCCATTGACATTTTGAATCATTTTTGGTACAGTCCAAAAAATCAATTTTCGGATGAAAAACGATGACTCCGGACATGTCGAACGTTCCCAAAATGGTCTATAATGATGAAATTTTAACATTTAATCTTTTGACTCTAAATGACTGTTGGATGTGAATTATGACTTTTTCAACTAAAATAAGTGTGTTTAAAGTCATTTCTGTGCCTGAAACGGGTCAAAATTGAAGCTTTTGAGTAAGCAAAACTCTGTAAAAATGGCAATTTTGGTCACTGTGAGGGTTTAAAAAGTGGTTATTCAACATGAGGCTCGATCCAATTGACATTTTGAATCATTTTTGGTACAGTCCAAAAAATCAATTTTCGGATGAAAAACGATGACTCCGGACATGTCAAACGTTCCTAAGATGGTCTATAATGATGAAATTTTATCATTTAATCTTTTGACTCTAAATGACTGTTGGATGTGAATTATGACTTTTTCAACTAAAATAAGTGTGTTTAAAGTCATTTCTGTGCCTGACACGGGTCAAAATTGAAGCTTTTGAGTAAGCAAAACTCTGTAAAAATGGCAATTTTGGTCACTGTGATGGTTTAAAAAGTGGTTATTCAACATGAGGCTCGATCCAATTGACATTTTGAATCATTTTTGGTACAGTCCAAAAAATCAATTTTCGGATGAAAAACGATGACTCTGGACCTGTCGAACGATCCCAAAATGGTCTATAATGATGAAATTTTAACATTTAATCTTTTGACTCTAAATTACTGATGGATGTGAATTATGACTTTGTCAACTAAAATAAGTGTGTTTAAAGTCATTTCTGTGCCTGAAACGGGTCAAAATTGAAGCTTTTGAGTAAGCAAAACTCTGTAAAAATGGCAATTTTGGTCACTGTGATGGTTTAAAAAGTGGTTATTCAACATGAGGCATGATCCAATTGACATTTTGAATCATTTTTGGTACAGTCCAAAAAATCAATTTTCAGATGAAAAACGATGACTCCGGACCAGTCGAACGATCCCAAAATGGTCTATAATGATGACATTTTAACATTTAATCTTTTGACACTAAATTACTGTTGGATGTGAATTGTGACTTTGTCAACTAAAATAAGTATGTTTAAAGTCATTTCTGTGCCTGAAACGGGTCAAAATTGAAGCTTTTGAGTAAGCAAAACTCTGTAAAAATGGCAATTTTGGTCACTGTGAGGGTTTAAAAAGTGGTTATTCAACATGAGGCATGATCCAATTGACATTTTGAATCATTTTTGGTACAGTCCAAAAAATCAATTTTCGGATGAAAAACGATGACTCCGGACCAGTCGAACGATCCCAAAATGGTCTTTAATTATGAAATTTTAACATTTAATCTTTTGACTCTAAATTACTGATGGATGTGAATTATGACTTTGTCAACTAAAATAAGTGTGTTTAAAGTCATTTAAGTGCCTGAAACGGGTCAAAATTGAAGCTTTTGAGTAAGCAAAACTCTGTAAAAATGGCAATTTTGGTCACTGTGAGGGTTTAAAAAGTGGTTATTCAACATGAGGCATGATCCAATTGACATTTTGAATCATTTTTGGTACAGTCCAAAAAATCAATTTTCGGATGAAAAACGATGACTCCGGACCAGTCGAACGATCCCAAAATGGTCTATAATGATGAAATTTTAACATTTAATCTTTTGACTCTAAATTACTGTTGGATGTGAATTGTGACTTTGTCAACTAAAATAAGTGTGTTTAAAGTCATTTCTGTGCCTGAAACGGGTCAAAATTGTAGCTTTTGAGTAAGCAAAACTCTGTAAAAATGGCAATTTTGGTCACTGTGAGGGTTTAAAACGTGGTTATTCAACATGAGGCACGATCCAATTGACATTTTGAATCATTTTAGGTACAGTCCAAAAAAATCAATTTTCGGATGAAAAACGATGACTCCGGACCAGTCGAATGATCCCAAAATGGTCTATAATGATGAAATTTTAACATTTAATCTTTTGACTCTAAATTATTGTTGAATGTGAATTGTGAGTTTGTCAACTAAAATAAGTGTGTTTAAAGTCATTTTTGTGCCTGAAACGGGTCAAAATTGAAGCTTTTGAGTAAGCAAAACTCTGTAAAAATGGCAATTTTGGTCACTGTGAGGGTTTAAACAGTGGTTATTCAACATGAGGCACGATCCAATTGACATTTTGAATCATTTTTGGTACAGTCAAAAAAATCAATTTTCGGATGAAAAACGATGACTCCGGACATGTCGAACGTTCCCAAAATGGTCTATAATGATGAAATTTTAACATTTAATCATTTGACTCTAAATGACTGTTGGATGTGAATTATGACTTTTTCAACTAAAATAAGTGTGTTTAAGCTAATTTCTGTGCCTGAAACAGGTCAAAATTAAAGCTTTTGAGTAAGCAAAACTCTGTAAAAATGGCAATTTTGGTCACTGTGAGGGTTTAAACAGTGGTTATTCAACATGAGGCACGATCCAATTGACATTTTGAATCATTTTTGGTACAGTCTAAAAAATCTATTTTCGGATGAAAAACGATGACTCCGGACATGTCGAACGTTCCCAAAATGGTCTATAATGATGAAATTTTAACATTTAATATTTTGACTCTAAATGACTGTTGGATGTGAATTATGACAATTTCAACTAAAATAAGTGTGTTTAAAGTCATTTCTGTGACTGAAACGGGTCAAAATTGAAGCTTTTAAATAAGAAAAACTCTGAAAAATTGGCAATTTTGGTCACTGTGAGGGTTTAAAAAGTGGTTATTCAACATGAGGCACGATCCCATTGACATTTTGAATCATTTTTGGTACAGTCCAAAAAATCAATTTTCGGATGAAAAACGATGACTCCGGACATGTCGAACGTTCCCAAAATGGTCTATAATGATGAAATTTTAACATTTAATCTTTTGACTCTAAATGACTGTTGGATGTGAATTATGACTTTTTCAACTAAAATAAGTGTGTTTAAAGTCATTTCTGTGCCTGAAACGGGTCAAAATTGAAGCTTTTGAGTAAGCAAAACTCTGTAAAAATGGCAATTTTGGTCACTGTGAGGGTTTAAAAAGTGGTTATTCAACATGAGGCTCGATCCAATTGACATTTTGAATCATTTTTGGTACAGTCCAAAAAATCAATTTTCGGATGAAAAACGATGACTCCGGACATGTCAAACGTTCCTAAGATGGTCTATAATGATGAAATTTTATCATTTAATCTTTTGACTCTAAATGACTGTTGGATGTGAATTATGACTTTTTCAACTAAAATAAGTGTGTTTAAAGTCATTTCTGTGCCTGACACGGGTCAAAATTGAAGCTTTTGAGTAAGCAAAACTCTGTAAAAATGGCAATTTTGGTCACTGTGAGGGTTTAAAAAGTGGTTATTCAACATGAGGCACGATCCAATTGACATTTTGAATCATTTTTGGTACAGTCTAAAAAAATCAATTTTCGGATGAAAAACGATGACTCCGGACATGTCGAATGTTCCCAAAATGTTCTATAATGATGAAATTTTAACATTTAATCTTTTGACTCTAAATGACTGTTGGATGTGAATTATGACTTTTTCAACTAAAATAAGTGTGTTTAAAGTCATTTCTGTGCCTGAAACGGGTCAAAATTGAAGCTTTTGAGTAAGCAAAACTCTGTAAAAATGGCAATTTTGGGCACTGTGAGGGTTTAAAAAGTGGTTATTCAACATGAGGCACGATCCAATTGACATTTTGAATCATTTTTGGTACAGTCCAAAAAATCAATTTTCGGATGAAAAACGATGACTCTGGACATGTCGAACGTTCCCAAAATGGTCTATAATGATGAAATTTTAACATTTAATCTTTTGACTCTAAATGACTGTTGGATGTGAATTATGACTTTTTCAACTAAAATAAGTGTGTTTAAAGTCATTTCTGTGACTGAAACGGGTCAAAATTGAAGATTTTAAATAAGCAAAACTCTGTAAAAATGGCCATTTTGGTCACTGTGAGGGTTTAAAAAGTGGTTATTCAACATGAGGCACGATCCAATTGACATTTTGAATCATTTTTTGTACAGTCCAAAAAATCAATTTTCGCATGAAAAACGATGACTCCGGACATGTCAAACGTTCCCAAAATGGTCTATAATGATGAAATTTTAACATTTAATCTTTTGACTCTAAATGACTGTTGGATGTGAATTATGACTTTTTCAACTAAAATAAGTGTGTTTAAAGTCATTTCTGTGCCTGAAACGGGTCAAAATTGAAGCTTTTGGGTAAGAAAAACTCTGTAAAAATGGCAATTTTGGTCACTGTGAGGGTTTAAAAAGTGGTTATTCAACATGAGGCATGATCCAATTGACATTTTGAATCATTTTTGGTACAGTCCAAAAAATCAATTTTCGGATGAAAAACGATGACTCCGGACCAGTCGAACGATCCCAAAATGGTCTATAATGATGAAATTTTAACATTTAATCTTTTGACTCTAAATTATTGTTGAATGTGAATTGTGAGTTTGTCAACTAAAATAAGTGTGTTTAAAGTCATTTTTGTGCCTGAAACGGGTCAAAATTGAAGCTTTTGAGTAAGCAAAACTCTGTAAAAATGGCAATTTTGGTCACTGTGAGGGTTTAAACAGTGGTTATTCAACATGAGGCACGATCCAATTGACATTTTGAATCATTTTTGGTACAGTCAAAAAAATCAATTTTCGGATGAAAAACGATGACTCCGGACATGTCGAACGTTCCCAAAATGGTCTATAATGATGAAATTTTAACATTTAATCATTTGACTCTAAATGACTGTTGGATGTGAATTATGACTTTTTCAACTAAAATAAGTGTGTTTAAGCTAATTTCTGTGCCTGAAACAGGTCAAAATTAAAGCTTTTGAGTAAGCAAAACTCTGTAAAAATGGCAATTTTGGTCACTGTGAGGGTTTAAACAGTGGTTATTCAACATGAGGCACGATCCAATTGACATTTTGAATCATTTTTGGTACAGTCTAAAAAATCTATTTTCGGATGAAAAACGATGACTCCGGACATGTCGAACGTTCCCAAAATGGTCTATAATGATGAAATTTTAACATTTAATATTTTGACTCTAAATGACTGTTGGATGTGAATTATGACAATTTCAACTAAAATAAGTGTGTTTAAAGTCATTTCTGTGACTGAAACGGGTCAAAATTGAAGCTTTTAAATAAGAAAAACTCTGTAAAAATGGCAATTTTGGTCACTGTGAGGGTTTAAAAAGTGGTTATTCAACATGAGGCTCGATCCAATTGACATTTTGAATCATTTTTGGTACAGTCCAAAAAATCAATTTTCGGATGAAAAACGATGACTCCGGACATGTCAAACGTTCCTAAGATGGTCTATAATGATGAAATTTTATCATTTAATCTTTTGACTCTAAATGACTGTTGGATGTGAATTATGACTTTTTCAACTAAAATAAGTGTGTTTAAAGTCATTTCTGTGCCTGACACGGGTCAAAATTGAAGCTTTTGAGTAAGCAAAACTCTGTAAAAATGGCAATTTTGGTCACTGTGAGGGTTTAAAAAGTGGTTATTCAACATGAGGCACGATCCAATTGACATTTTGAATCATTTTTGGTACAGTCTAAAAAAATCAATTTTCGGATGAAAAACGATGACTCCGGACATGTCGAATGTTCCCAAAATGTTCTATAATGATGAAATTTTAACATTTCATCTTTTGACTCTAAATGACTGTTGGATGTGAATTATGACTTTTTCAACTAAAATAAGTGTGTTTAAAGTCATTTCTGTGCCTGAAACGGGTCAAAATTGAAGCTTTTGAGTAAGCAAAACTCTGTAAAAATGGCAATTTTGGTCACTGTGAGGGTTTAAAAAGTGGTTATTCAACATGAGGCACGATCCAATTGACATTTTGAATCATTTTTGGTACAGTCCAAAAAATCAATTTTCGGATGAAAAACGATGACTCTGGACATGTCGAACGTTCCCAAAATGGTCTATAATGATGAAATTTTAACATTTAATCTTTTGACTCTAAATGACTGTTGGATGTGAATTATGACTTTTTCAACTAAAATAAGTGTGTTTAAAGTCATTTCTGTGACTGAAACGGGTCAAAATTGAAGCTTTTAAATAAGCAAAACTGTAAAAATGGCCATTTTGGTCACTGTGAGGGTTTAAAAAGTGGTTATTCAACATGAGGCACGATCCAATTGACATTTTGAATCATTTTTGGTACAGTCCAAAAAATCAATTTTCGGATGAAAAACGATGACTCCGGACATGTCGAACGTTCCCAAAATGGTCTATAATGATGAAATTTTAACATTTAATATTTTGACTCTAAATGACTGTTGGATGTGAATTATGACAATTTCAACTAAAATAAGTGTGTTTAAAGTCATTTCTGTGACTGAAACGGGTCAAAATTGAAGATTTTAAATAAGCAAAACTCTGTAAAAATGGCCATTTTGGTCACTGTGAGGGTTTAAAAAGTGGTTATTCAACATGAGGCACGATCCAATTGACATTTTGAATCATTTTTGGTACAGTCCAAAAAATCAATTTTCGCATGAAAAACGATGACTCCGGACATGTCAAACGTTCCCAAAATGGTCTATAATGATGACATTTTAACATTTAATCTTTTGACTCTAAATGACTGTTGGATGTGAATTATGACTTTTTCAACTAAAATAAGTGTGTTTAAAGTCATTTCTGTGCCTGAAACGGGTCAAAATTGAAGCTTTTGGGTAAGAAAAACTCTGTAAAAATGGCAATTTTGGTCACTGTGAGGGTTTAAAAAGTGGTTATTCAACATGAGGCATGATCCAATTGACATTTTGAATCATTTTTGGTACAGTCCAAAAAATCAATTTTCGGATGAAAAACGATGACTCCGGACCAGTCGAACGATCCCAAAATGGTCTATAATGATGAAATTTTAACATTTAATCTTTTGACTCTAAATGACTGATGGATGTGAATTGTGACTTTGTCAACTAAAATAAGTGTGTTTAAAGTTATTTTTGTGCCTGAAACGGGTCAAAATTGAAGCTTTTGAGTAAGCAAAACTCTGTAAAAATGGCAATTTTGGTCACTGTGAGGGTTTAAAAAGTGGTTATTCACCATGAGGCATGATCCAATTGACATTTTGAATCATTTTTGGTACAGTCCAAAAAATCAATTTTCGGATGAAAAACGATGACTCCGGACCAGTCGAACGATCCCAAAATGGTCTATAATGATGAAATTTTAACATTTAATCTTTTGACTCTAAATTACTGTTGGATGTGAATTGTGACTTTGTCAACTAAAATAAGTGTGTTGAAAGTCATTTCTGTGCCTGAAACGGGTCAAAATGGAAGCTTTTGAGTAAGCAAAACTCTGTAAAAATGGCAATTTTGGTCACTGTGAGGGTTTAAAAAGTGGTTATTCAACATGAGGCATGATCCAATTGACATTTTTAATCTTTTTTGGTACAGTCCAAAAAATCAATTTTCGGATGAAAAACGATGACTCCGGACCAGTCGAACGATCCCAAAATGGTCTTTAATTATGAAATTTTAACATTTAATCTTTTGACTCTAAATTACTGATGGATGTGAATTATGACTTTGTCAACTAAAATAAGTGTGTTTAAAGTCATTTCTGTGCCTGAAACGGGTCAAAATTGAAGCTTTTGAGTAAGCAAAACTCTGTAAAAATGGCAATTTTGGTCACTGTGAGGGTTTAAAAAGTGGTTATTCAACATGAGGCATGATCCAATTGACATTTTGAATCATTTTTGGTACAGTTCAAAAAATCAATTTTCGGATGAAAAACGATGACTCCGGACCTGTCGAACGATCCCAAAATGGTCTATAATGATGAAATTTTAACATTTAATCTTTTGACTCTAAATTACTGTTGGATGTGAATTGTGACTTTGTCAACTAAAATAAGTGTGTTTAAAGTCATTTTTGTGCCTGAAACGGGTCAAAATTGAAGCTTTTGAGTAAGCAAAACTCTGTAAAAATGGCAATTTTGGTCACTGTGAGGGTTTAAAAAATGGTTATTCAACATGAGGCATGATCCAATTGACATTTTGAATCATTTTTGGTACAGTCCAAAAAATCAATTTTCGGATGAAAAACGATGACTCCGGACCAGTCGAACGATCCCAAAGTGGTCTATAATGATGAAATTTTAACATTTAATCTTTTGACTCTAAATTACTGTTGGATGTGAATTGTGACTTTGTCAACTAAAATAAGTGTGTTTAAAGTCATTTCTGTGCCAGAAACAGGTCAATATTGTAGCTTTTGAGTAAGCAAAACTCTGTAAAAATGGCAATTTTGGTCACTGTGAGGGTTTAAAAAGTGGTTATTCAACATGAGGCATGATCCAATTGACATTTTGAATCATTTTTGGTACAGTCCCAAAAATCAATTTTCGGATGAAAAACGATGACTCCGGACATGTCAAACGTTCCCAAAATGGTCTATAATGATGACATTTTAACATTTAATCTTTTGACTCTAAATGACTGTACAATGTGAATTATGACTTTGTCAACTAGAATAAGTGTGTTTAAAGTCATTTCTGTGCCTGAAACAGGTCAAAATAAAAGCTTTTGAGTAAGCAAAACTCTGTAAAAATTGCAATTTTGGTCACTGTGAGGGTTTAAAAAGTGGTTATTCAACATGAGGCATGATCCAATTGACATTTTGAATCATTTTTGGTACAGTCCAAAAAATCAATTTTCGGATGAAAAACGATGAGTCTGGACCTGTCGAACGATCCCAAAATGGTCTATAATGATGAAATTTTAACATTTAATCTTTTGACTCTAAATTACTGATGGATGTGAATTATGACTTTGTCAACTAAAATAAGTGTGTTTAAAGTCATTTCTGTGCCTGAAACGGGTCAAAATTGAAGCTTTTGAGTAAGCAAAACTCTGTAAAAATGGCAATTTTGGTCACTGTGATGGTTTAAAAAGTGGTTATTCAACATGAGGCATGATCCAATTGACATTTTGAATCATTTTTGGTACAGTCCAAAAAATCAATTTTCAGATGAAAAACGATGACTCCGGACCAGTCGAACGATCCCAAAATGGTCTATAATGATGACATTTTAACATTTAATCTTTTGACACTAAATTACTGTTGGATGTGAATTGTGACTTTGTCAACTAAAATAAGTATGTTTAAAGTCATTTCTGTGCCTGAAACGGGTCAAAATTGAAGCTTTTGAGTAAGCAAAACTCTGTAAAAATGGCAATTTTGGTCACTGTGAGGGTTTAAAAAGTGGTTATTCAACATGAGGCATGATCCAATTGACATTTTGAATCATTTTTGGTACAGTCCAAAAAATCCATTTTCGGATGAAAAACGATGACTCCGGACCAGTCGAACGATCCCAAAATGGTCTTTAATTATGAAATTTTAACATTTAATCTTTTGACTCTAAATTACTGATGGATGTGAATTATGACTTTGTCAACTAAAATAAGTGTGTTTAAAGTCATTTAAGTGCCTGAAACGGGTCAAAATTGAAGCTTTTGAGTAAGCAAAACTCTGTAAAAATGGCAATTTTGGTCACTGTGAGGGTTTAAAAAGTGGTTATTCAACATGAGGCATGATCCAATTGACATTTTGAATCATTTTTGGTACAGTCCAAAAAATCAATTTTCGGATGAAAAACGATGACTCCGGACCAGTCGAACGATCCCAAAATGGTCTATAATGATGAAATTTTAACATTTAATCTTTTGACTCTAAATTATTGTTGAATGTGAATTGTGAGTTTGTCAACTAAAATAAGTGTGTTTAAAGTCATTTTTGTGCCTGAAACGGGTCAAAATTGAAGCTTTTAAATAAGAAAAACTCTGTAAAAATGGCAATTTTGGTCACTGTGAGGGTTTAAAAAGTGGTTATTCAACATGAGGCTCGATCCAATTGACATTTTGAATCATTTTTGGTACAGTCCAAAAAATCAATTTTCGGATGAAAAACGATGACTCCGGACATGTCAAACGTTCCTAAGATGGTCTATAATGATGAAATTTTATCATTTAATCTTTTGACTCTAAATGACTGTTGGATGTGAATTATGACTTTTTCAACTAAAATAAGTGTGTTTAAAGTCATTTCTGTGCCTGACACGGGTCAAAATTGAAGCTTTTGAGTAAGCAAAACTCTGTAAAAATGGCAATTTTGGTCACTGTGAGGGTTTAAAAAGTGGTTATTCAACATGAGGCACGATCCAATTGACATTTTGAATCATTTTTGGTACAGTCTAAAAAAATCAATTTTCGGATGAAAAACGATGACTCCGGACATGTCGAATGTTCCCAAAATGTTCTATAATGATGAAATTTTAACATTTAATCTTTTGACTCTAAATGACTGTTGGATGTGAATTATGACTTTTTCAACTAAAATAAGTGTGTTTAAAGTCATTTCTGTGCCTGAAACGGGTCAAAATTGAAGCTTTTGAGTAAGCAAAACTCTGTAAAAATGGCAATTTTGGTCACTGTGAGGGTTTAAAAAGTGGTTATTCAACATGAGGCACGATCCAATTGACATTTTGAATCATTTTTGGTACAGTCCAAAAAATCAATTTTCGGATGAAAAACGATGACTCTGGACATGTCGAACGTTCCCAAAATGGTCTATAATGATGAAATTTTAACATTTAATCTTTTGACTCTAAATGACTGTTGGATGTGAATTATGACTTTTTCAACTAAAATAAGTGTGTTTAAAGTCATTTCTGTGACTGAAACGGGTCAAAATTGAAGCTTTTAAATAAGCAAAACTGTAAAAATGGCCATTTTGGTCACTGTGAGGGTTTAAAAAGTGGTTATTCAACATGAGGCACGATCCAATTGACATTTTGAATCATTTTTGGTACAGTCCAAAAAATCAATTTTCGGATGAAAAACGATGACTCCGGACATGTCGAACGTTCCCAAAATGGTCTATAATGATGAAATTTTAACATTTAATATTTTGACTCTAAATGACTGTTGGATGTGAATTATGACAATTTCAACTAAAATAAGTGTGTTTAAAGTCATTTCTGTGACTGAAACGGGTCAAAATTGAAGATTTTAAATAAGCAAAACTCTGTAAAAATGGCCATTTTGGTCACTGTGAGGGTTTAAAAAGTGGTTATTCAACATGAGGCACGATCCAATTGACATTTTGAATCATTTTTGGTACAGTCCAAAAAATCAATTTTCGCATGAAAAACGATGACTCCGGACATGTCAAACGTTCCCAAAATGGTCTATAATGATGAAATTTTAACATTTAATCTTTTGACTCTAAATGACTGTTGGATGTGAATTATGACTTTTTCAACTAAAATAAGTGTGTTTAAAGTCATTTCTGTGCCTGAAACGGGTCAAAATTGAAGCTTTTGGGTAAGAAAAACTCTGTAAAAATGGCAATTTTGGTCACTGTGAGGGTTTAAAAAGTGGTTATTCAACATGAGGCATGATCCAATTGACATTTTGAATCATTTTTGGTACAGTCCAAAAAATCAATTTTCGGATGAAAAACGATGACTCCGGACCAGTCGAACGATCCCAAAATGGTCTATAATGATGAAATTTTAACATTTAATCTTTTGACTCTAAATGACTGATGGATGTGAATTGTGACTTTGTCAACTAAAATAAGTGTGTTTAAAGTTATTTTTGTGCCTGAAACGGGTCAAAATTGAAGCTTTTGAGTAAGCAAAACTCTGTAAAAATGGCAATTTTGGTCACTGTGAGGGTTTAAAAAGTGGTTATTCACCATGAGGCATGATCCAATTGACATTTTGAATCATTTTTGGTACAGTCCAAAAAATCAATTTTCGGATGAAAAACGATGACTCCGGACCAGTCGAACGATCCCAAAATGGTCTATAATGATGAAATTTTAACATTTAATCTTTTGACTCTAAATTACTGTTGGATGTGAATTGTGACTTTGTCAACTAAAATAAGTGTGTTGAAAGTCATTTCTGTGCCTGAAACGGGTCAAAATGGAAGCTTTTGAGTAAGCAAAACTCTGTAAAAATGGCAATTTTGGTCACTGTGAGGGTTTAAAAAGTGGTTATTCAACATGAGGCATGATCCAATTGACATTTTTAATCTTTTTTGGTACAGTCCAAAAAATCAATTTTCGGATGAAAAACGATGACTCCGGACCAGTCGAACGATCCCAAAATGGTCTTTAATTATGAAATTTTAACATTTAATCTTTTGACTCTAAATTACTGATGGATGTGAATTATGACTTTGTCAACTAAAATAAGTGTGTTTAAAGTCATTTCTGTGCCTGAAACGGGTCAAAATTGAAGCTTTTGAGTAAGCAAAACTCTGTAAAAATGGCAATTTTGGTCACTGTGAGGGTTTAAAAAGTGGTTATTCAACATGAGGCATGACCCAATTGACATTTTGAATCATTTTTGGTACAGTTCAAAAAATCAATTTTCGGATGAAAAACGATGACTCCGGACCTGTCGAACGATCCCAAAATGGTCTATAATGATGAAATTTTAACATTTAATCTTTTGACTCTAAATTACTGTTGGATGTGAATTGTGACTTTGTCAACTAAAATAAGTGTGTTTAAAGTCATTTTTGTGCCTGAAACGGGTCAAAATTGAAGCTTTTGAGTAAGCAAAACTCTGTAAAAATGGCAATTTTGGTCACTGTGAGGGTTTAAAAAATGGTTATTCAACATGAGGCATGATCCAATTGACATTTTGAATCATTTTTGGTACAGTCCAAAAAATCAATTTTCGGATGAAAAACGATGACTCCGGACCAGTCGAACGATCCCAAAGTGGTCTATAATGATGAAATTTTAACATTTAATCTTTTGACTCTAAATTACTGTTGGATGTGAATTGTGACTTTGTCAACTAAAATAAGTGTGTTTAAAGTCATTTCTGTGACTGAAACGGGTCAAAATTGAAGCTTTTAAATAAGCAAAACTGTAAAAATGGCCATTTTGGTCACTGTGAGGGTTTAAAAAGTGGTTATTCAACATGAGGCACGATCCAATTGACATTTTGAATCATTTTTGGTACAGTCTAAAAAAATCAATTTTCGGATGAAAAACGATGACTCCGGACATGTCGAATGTTCCCAAAATGTTCTATAATGATGAAATTTTAACATTTCATCTTTTGACTCTAAATGACTGTTGGATGTGAATTATGACTTTTTCAACTAAAATAAGTGTGTTTAAAGTCATTTCTGTGCCTGAAACGGGTCAAAATTGAAGCTTTTGAGTAAGCAAAACTCTGTAAAAATGGCAATTTTGGTCACTGTGAGGGTTTAAAAAGTGGTTATTCAACATGAGGCACGATCCAATTGACATTTTGAATCATTTTTGGTACAGTCCAAAAAATCAATTTTCGGATGAAAAACGATGACTCTGGACATGTCGAACGTTCCCAAAATGGTCTATAATGATGAAATTTTAACATTTAATCTTTTGACTCTAAATGACTGTTGGATGTGAATTATGACTTTTTCAACTAAAATAAGTGTGTTTAAAGTCATTTCTGTGACTGAAACGGGTCAAAATTGAAGCTTTTAAATAAGCAAAACTGTAAAAATGGCCATTTTGGTCACTGTGAGGGTTTAAAAAGTGGTTATTCAACATGAGGCACGATCCAATTGACATTTTGAATCATTTTTGGTACAGTCCAAAAAATCAATTTTCGGATGAAAAACGATGACTCCGGACATGTCGAACGTTCCCAAAATGGTCTATAATGATGAAATTTTAACATTTAATATTTTGACTCTAAATGACTGTTGGATGTGAATTATGACAATTTCAACTAAAATAAGTGTGTTTAAAGTCATTTCTGTGACTGAAACGGGTCAAAATTGAAGATTTTAAATAAGCAAAACTCTGTAAAAATGGCCATTTTGGTCACTGTGAGGGTTTAAAAAGTGGTTATTCAACATGAGGCACGATCCAATTGACATTTTGAATCATTTTTGGTACAGTCCAAAAAATCAATTTTCGCATGAAAAACGATGACTCCGGACATGTCAAACGTTCCCAAAATGGTCTATAATGATGACATTTTAACATTTAATCTTTTGACTCTAAATGACTGTTGGATGTGAATTATGACTTTTTCAACTAAAATAAGTGTGTTTAAAGTCATTTCTGTGCCTGAAACGGGTCAAAATTGAAGCTTTTGGGTAAGAAAAACTCTGTAAAAATGGCAATTTTGGTCACTGTGAGGGTTTAAAAAGTGGTTATTCAACATGAGGCATGATCCAATTGACATTTTGAATCATTTTTGGTACAGTCCAAAAAATCAATTTTCGGATGAAAAACGATGACTCCGGACCAGTCGAACGATCCCAAAATGGTCTATAATGATGAAATTTTAACATTTAATCTTTTGACTCTAAATGACTGATGGATGTGAATTGTGACTTTGTCAACTAAAATAAGTGTGTTTAAAGTTATTTTTGTGCCTGAAACGGGTCAAAATTGAAGCTTTTGAGTAAGCAAAACTCTGTAAAAATGGCAATTTTGGTCACTGTGAGGGTTTAAAAAGTGGTTATTCACCATGAGGCATGATCCAATTGACATTTTGAATCATTTTTGGTACAGTCCAAAAAATCAATTTTCGGATGAAAAACGATGACTCCGGACCAGTCGAACGATCCCAAAATGGTCTATAATGATGAAATTTTAACATTTAATCTTTTGACTCTAAATTACTGTTGGATGTGAATTGTGACTTTGTCAACTAAAATAAGTGTGTTGAAAGTCATTTCTGTGCCTGAAACGGGTCAAAATGGAAGCTTTTGAGTAAGCAAAACTCTGTAAAAATGGCAATTTTGGTCACTGTGAGGGTTTAAAAAGTGGTTATTCAACATGAGGCATGATCCAATTGACATTTTTAATCTTTTTTGGTACAGTCCAAAAAATCAATTTTCGGATGAAAAACGATGACTCCGGACCAGTCGAACGATCCCAAAATGGTCTTTAATTATGAAATTTTAACATTTAATCTTTTGACTCTAAATTACTGATGGATGTGAATTATGACTTTGTCAACTAAAATAAGTGTGTTTAAAGTCATTTCTGTGCCTGAAACGGGTCAAAATTGAAGCTTTTGAGTAAGCAAAACTCTGTAAAAATGGCAATTTTGGTCACTGTGAGGGTTTAAAAAGTGGTTATTCAACATGAGGCATGATCCAATTGACATTTTGAATCATTTTTGGTACAGTTCAAAAAATCAATTTTCGGATGAAAAACGATGACTCCGGACCTGTCGAACGATCCCAAAATGGTCTATAATGATGAAATTTTAACATTTAATCTTTTGACTCTAAATTACTGTTGGATGTGAATTGTGACTTTGTCAACTAAAATAAGTGTGTTTAAAGTCATTTTTGTGCCTGAAACGGGTCAAAATTGAAGCTTTTGAGTAAGCAAAACTCTGTAAAAATGGCAATTTTGGTCACTGTGAGGGTTTAAAAAATGGTTATTCAACATGAGGCATGATCCAATTGACATTTTGAATCATTTTTGGTACAGTCCAAAAAATCAATTTTCGGATGAAAAACGATGACTCCGGACCAGTCGAACGATCCCAAAGTGGTCTATAATGATGAAATTTTAACATTTAATCTTTTGACTCTAAATTACTGTTGGATGTGAATTGTGACTTTGTCAACTAAAATAAGTGTGTTTAAAGTCATTTCTGTGCCAGAAACAGGTCAATATTGTAGCTTTTGAGTAAGCAAAACTCTGTAAAAATGGCAATTTTGGTCACTGTGAGGGTTTAAAAAGTGGTTATTCAACATGAGGCATGATCCAATTGACATTTTGAATCATTTTTGGTACAGTCCCAAAAATCAATTTTCGGATGAAAAACGATGACTCCGGACATGTCAAACGTTCCCAAAATGGTCTATAATGATGACATTTTAACATTTAATCTTTTGACTCTAAATGACTGTACAATGTGAATTATGACTTTGTCAACTAGAATAAGTGTGTTTAAAGTCATTTCTGTGCCTGAAACAGGTCAAAATAAAAGCTTTTGAGTAAGCAAAACTCTGTAAAAATTGCAATTTTGGTCACTGTGAGGGTTTAAAAAGTGGTTATTCAACATGAGGCATGATCCAATTGACATTTTGAATCATTTTTGGTACAGTCCAAAAAATCAATTTTCGGATGAAAAACGATGAGTCTGGACCTGTCGAACGATCCCAAAATGGTCTATAATGATGAAATTTTAACATTTAATCTTTTGACTCTAAATTACTGATGGATGTGAATTATGACTTTGTCAACTAAAATAAGTGTGTTTAAAGTCATTTCTGTGCCTGAAACGGGTCAAAATTGAAGCTTTTGAGTAAGCAAAACTCTGTAAAAATGGCAATTTTGGTCACTGTGATGGTTTAAAAAGTGGTTATTCAACATGAGGCATGATCCAATTGACATTTTGAATCATTTTTGGTACAGTCCAAAAAATCAATTTTCAGATGAAAAACGATGACTCCGGACCAGTCGAACGATCCCAAAATGGTCTATAATGATGACATTTTAACATTTAATCTTTTGACACTAAATTACTGTTGGATGTGAATTGTGACTTTGTCAACTAAAATAAGTATGTTTAAAGTCATTTCTGTGCCTGAAACGGGTCAAAATTGAAGCTTTTGAGTAAGCAAAACTCTGTAAAAATGGCAATTTTGGTCACTGTGAGGGTTTAAAAAGTGGTTATTCAACATGAGGCATGATCCAATTGACATTTTGAATCATTTTTGGTACAGTCCAAAAAATCCATTTTCGGATGAAAAACGATGACTCCGGACCAGTCGAACGATCCCAAAATGGTCTTTAATTATGAAATTTTAACATTTAATCTTTTGACTCTAAATTACTGATGGATGTGAATTATGACTTTGTCAACTAAAATAAGTGTGTTTAAAGTCATTTAAGTGCCTGAAACGGGTCAAAATTGAAGCTTTTGAGTAAGCAAAACTCTGTAAAAATGGCAATTTTGGTCACTGTGAGGGTTTAAAAAGTGGTTATTCAACATGAGGCATGATCCAATTGACATTTTGAATCATTTTTGGTACAGTCCAAAAAATCAATTTTCGGATGAAAAACGATGACTCCGGACCAGTCGAACGATCCCAAAATGGTCTATAATGATGAAATTTTAACATTTAATCTTTTGACTCTAAATTATTGTTGAATGTGAATTGTGAGTTTGTCAACTAAAATAAGTGTGTTTAAAGTCATTTTTGTGCCTGAAACGGGTCAAAATTGAAGCTTTTAAATAAGAAAAACTCTGTAAAAATGGCAATTTTGGTCACTGTGAGGGTTTAAAAAGTGGTTATTCAACATGAGGCTCGATCCAATTGACATTTTGAATCATTTTTGGTACAGTCCAAAAAATCAATTTTCGGATGAAAAACGATGACTCCGGACATGTCAAACGTTCCTAAGATGGTCTATAATGATGAAATTTTATCATTTAATCTTTTGACTCTAAATGACTGTTGGATGTGAATTATGACTTTTTCAACTAAAATAAGTGTGTTTAAAGTCATTTCTGTGCCTGACACGGGTCAAAATTGAAGCTTTTGAGTAAGCAAAACTCTGTAAAAATGGCAATTTTGGTCACTGTGAGGGTTTAAAAAGTGGTTATTCAACATGAGGCACGATCCAATTGACATTTTGAATCATTTTTGGTACAGTCTAAAAAAATCAATTTTCGGATGAAAAACGATGACTCCGGACATGTCGAATGTTCCCAAAATGTTCTATAATGATGAAATTTTAACATTTAATCTTTTGACTCTAAATGACTGTTGGATGTGAATTATGACTTTTTCAACTAAAATAAGTGTGTTTAAAGTCATTTCTGTGCCTGAAACGGGTCAAAATTGAAGCTTTTGAGTAAGCAAAACTCTGTAAAAATGGCAATTTTGGTCACTGTGAGGGTTTAAAAAGTGGTTATTCAACATGAGGCACGATCCAATTGACATTTTGAATCATTTTTGGTACAGTCCAAAAAATCAATTTTCGGATGAAAAACGATGACTCTGGACATGTCGAACGTTCCCAAAATGGTCTATAATGATGAAATTTTAACATTTAATCTTTTGACTCTAAATGACTGTTGGATGTGAATTATGACTTTTTCAACTAAAATAAGTGTGTTTAAAGTCATTTCTGTGACTGAAACGGGTCAAAATTGAAGCTTTTAAATAAGCAAAACTGTAAAAATGGCCATTTTGGTCACTGTGAGGGTTTAAAAAGTGGTTATTCAACATGAGGCACGATCCAATTGACATTTTGAATCATTTTTGGTACAGTCCAAAAAATCAATTTTCGGATGAAAAACGATGACTCCGGACATGTCGAACGTTCCCAAAATGGTCTATAATGATGAAATTTTAACATTTAATATTTTGACTCTAAATGACTGTTGGATGTGAATTATGACAATTTCAACTAAAATAAGTGTGTTTAAAGTCATTTCTGTGACTGAAACGGGTCAAAATTGAAGATTTTAAATAAGCAAAACTCTGTAAAAATGGCCATTTTGGTCACTGTGAGGGTTTAAAAAGTGGTTATTCAACATGAGGCACGATCCAATTGACATTTTGAATCATTTTTGGTACAGTCCAAAAAATCAATTTTCGCATGAAAAACGATGACTCCGGACATGTCAAACGTTCCCAAAATGGTCTATAATGATGAAATTTTAACATTTAATCTTTTGACTCTAAATGACTGTTGGATGTGAATTATGACTTTTTCAACTAAAATAAGTGTGTTTAAAGTCATTTCTGTGCCTGAAACGGGTCAAAATTGAAGCTTTTGGGTAAGAAAAACTCTGTAAAAATGGCAATTTTGGTCACTGTGAGGGTTTAAAAAGTGGTTATTCAACATGAGGCATGATCCAATTGACATTTTGAATCATTTTTGGTACAGTCCAAAAAATCAATTTTCGGATGAAAAACGATGACTCCGGACCAGTCGAACGATCCCAAAATGGTCTATAATGATGAAATTTTAACATTTAATCTTTTGACTCTAAATGACTGATGGATGTGAATTGTGACTTTGTCAACTAAAATAAGTGTGTTTAAAGTTATTTTTGTGCCTGAAACGGGTCAAAATTGAAGCTTTTGAGTAAGCAAAACTCTGTAAAAATGGCAATTTTGGTCACTGTGAGGGTTTAAAAAGTGGTTATTCACCATGAGGCATGATCCAATTGACATTTTGAATCATTTTTGGTACAGTCCAAAAAATCAATTTTCGGATGAAAAACGATGACTCCGGACCAGTCGAACGATCCCAAAATGGTCTATAATGATGAAATTTTAACATTTAATCTTTTGACTCTAAATTACTGTTGGATGTGAATTGTGACTTTGTCAACTAAAATAAGTGTGTTGAAAGTCATTTCTGTGCCTGAAACGGGTCAAAATGGAAGCTTTTGAGTAAGCAAAACTCTGTAAAAATGGCAATTTTGGTCACTGTGAGGGTTTAAAAAGTGGTTATTCAACATGAGGCATGATCCAATTGACATTTTTAATCTTTTTTGGTACAGTCCAAAAAATCAATTTTCGGATGAAAAACGATGACTCCGGACCAGTCGAACGATCCCAAAATGGTCTTTAATTATGAAATTTTAACATTTAATCTTTTGACTCTAAATTACTGATGGATGTGAATTATGACTTTGTCAACTAAAATAAGTGTGTTTAAAGTCATTTCTGTGCCTGAAACGGGTCAAAATTGAAGCTTTTGAGTAAGCAAAACTCTGTAAAAATGGCAATTTTGGTCACTGTGAGGGTTTAAAAAGTGGTTATTCAACATGAGGCATGACCCAATTGACATTTTGAATCATTTTTGGTACAGTTCAAAAAATCAATTTTCGGATGAAAAACGATGACTCCGGACCTGTCGAACGATCCCAAAATGGTCTATAATGATGAAATTTTAACATTTAATCTTTTGACTCTAAATTACTGTTGGATGTGAATTGTGACTTTGTCAACTAAAATAAGTGTGTTTAAAGTCATTTTTGTGCCTGAAACGGGTCAAAATTGAAGCTTTTGAGTAAGCAAAACTCTGTAAAAATGGCAATTTTGGTCACTGTGAGGGTTTAAAAAATGGTTATTCAACATGAGGCATGATCCAATTGACATTTTGAATCATTTTTGGTACAGTCCAAAAAATCAATTTTCGGATGAAAAACGATGACTCCGGACCAGTCGAACGATCCCAAAGTGGTCTATAATGATGAAATTTTAACATTTAATCTTTTGACTCTAAATTACTGTTGGATGTGAATTGTGACTTTGTCAACTAAAATAAGTGTGTTTAAAGTCATTTCTGTGCCAGAAACAGGTCAATATTGTAGCTTTTGAGTAAGCAAAACTCTGTAAAAATGGCAATTTTGGTCACTGTGAGGGTTTAAAAAGTGGTTATTCAACATGAGGCATGATCCAATTGACATTTTGAATCATTTTTGGTACAGTCCCAAAAATCAATTTTCGGATGAAAAACGATGACTCCGGACATGTCAAACGTTCCCAAAATGGTCTATAATGATGACATTTTAACATTTAATCTTTTGACTCTAAATGACTGTACAATGTGAATTATGACTTTGTCAACTAGAATAAGTGTGTTTAAAGTCATTTCTGTGCCTGAAACAGGTCAAAATAAAAGCTTTTGAGTAAGCAAAACTCTGTAAAAATTGCAATTTTGGTCACTGTGAGGGTTTAAAAAGTGGTTATTCAACATGAGGCATGATCCAATTGACATTTTGAATCATTTTTGGTACAGTCCAAAAAATCAATTTTCGGATGAAAAACGATGACTCTGGACCTGTCGAACAATCCCAAAATGGTCTATAATGATGAAATTTTAACATTTAATCTTTTGACTCTAAATTACTGATGGATGTGAATTATGACTTTGTCAACTAAAATAAGTGTGTTTAAAGTCATTTCTGTGCCTGAAACGGGTCAAAATTGAAGCTTTTGAGTAAGCAAAACTCTGTAAAAATGGCAATTTTGGTCACTGTGATGGTTTAAAAAGTGGTTATTCAACATGAGGCATGATCCAATTGACATTTTGAATCATTTTTGGTACAGTCCAAAAAATCAATTTTCAGATGAAAAACGATGACTCCGGACCAGTCGAACGATCCCAAAATGGTCTATAATGATGACATTTTAACATTTAATCTTTTGACACTAAATTACTGTTGGATGTGAATTGTGACTTTGTCAACTAAAATAAGTATGTTTAAAGTCATTTCTGTGCCTGAAACGGGTCAAAATTGAAGCTTTTGAGTAAGCAAAACTCTGTAAAAATGGCAATTTTGGTCACTGTGAGGGTTTAAAAAGTGGTTATTCAACATGAGGCATGATCCAATTGACATTTTGAATCATTTTTGGTACAGTCCAAAAAATCAATTTTCGGATGAAAAACGATGACTCCGGACCAGTCGAACGATCCCAAAATGGTCTATAATGATGAAATTTTAACATTTAATCTTTTGACTCTAAATTATTGTTGAATGTGAATTGTGAGTTTGTCAACTAAAATAAGTGTGTTTAAAGTCATTTTTGTGCCTGAAACGGGTCAAAATTGAAGCTTTTGAGTAAGCAAAACTCTGTAAAAATGGCAATTTTGGTCACTGTGAGGGTTTAAACAGTGGTTATTCAACATGAGGCACGATCCAATTGACATTTTGAATCATTTTTGGTACAGTCTAAAAAATCTATTTTCGGATGAAAAACGATGACTCCGGACATGTCGAACGTTCCCAAAATGGTCTATAATGATGAAATTTTAACATTTAATATTTTGACTCTAAATGACTGTTGGATGTGAATTATGACAATTTCAACTAAAATAAGTGTGTTTAAAGTCATTTCTGTGACTGAAACGGGTCAAAATTGAAGCTTTTAAATAAGAAAAACTCTGAAAAATTGGCAATTTTGGTCACTGTGAGGGTTTAAAAAGTGGTTATTCAACATGAGGCACGATCCCATTGACATTTTGAATCATTTTTGGTACAGTCCAAAAAATCAATTTTCGGATGAAAAACGATGACTCCGGACATGTCGAACGTTCCCAAAATGGTCTATAATGATGAAATTTTAACATTTAATCTTTTGACTCTAAATGACTGTTGGATGTGAATTATGACTTTTTCAACTAAAATAAGTGTGTTTAAAGTCATTTCTGTGCCTGAAACGGGTCAAAATTGAAGCTTTTGAGTAAGCAAAACTCTGTAAAAATGGCAATTTTGGTCACTGTGAGGGTTTAAAAAGTGGTTATTCAACATGAGGCTCGATCCAATTGACATTTTGAATCATTTTTGGTACAGTCCAAAAAATCAATTTTCGGATGAAAAACGATGACTCCGGACATGTCAAACGTTCCTAAGATGGTCTATAATGATGAAATTTTATCATTTAATCTTTTGACTCTAAATGACTGTTGGATGTGAATTATGACTTTTTCAACTAAAATAAGTGTGTTTAAAGTCATTTCTGTGCCTGACACGGGTCAAAATTGAAGCTTTTGAGTAAGCAAAACTCTGTAAAAATGGCAATTTTGGTCACTGTGAGGGTTTAAAAAGTGGTTATTCAACATGAGGCACGATCCAATTGACATTTTGAATCATTTTTGGTACAGTCTAAAAAAATCAATTTTCGGATGAAAAACGATGACTCCGGACGTGTCGAATGTTCCCAAAATGTTCTATAATGATGAAATTTTAACATTTAATCTTTTGACTCTAAATGACTGTTGGATGTGAATTATGACTTTTTCAACTAAAATAAGTGTGTTTAAAGTCATTTCTGTGCCTGAAACGGGTCAAAATTGAAGCTTTTGAGTAAGCAAAACTCTGTAAAAATGGCAATTTTGGTCACTGTGAGGGTTTAAAAAGTGGTTATTCAACATGAGGCACGATCCAATTGACATTTTGAATCATTTTTGGTACAGTCCAAAAAATCAATTTTCGGATGAAAAACGATGACTCTGGACATGTCGAACGTTCCCAAAATGGTCTATAATGATGAAATTTTAACATTTAATCTTTTGACTCTAAATGACTGTTGGATGTGAATTATGACTTTTTCAACTAAAATAAGTGTGTTTAAAGTCATTTCTGTGACTGAAACGGGTCAAAATTGAAGATTTTAAATAAGCAAAACTCTGTAAAAATGGCCATTTTGGTCACTGTGAGGGTTTAAAAAGTGGTTATTCAACATGAGGCACGATCCAATTGACATTTTGAATCATTTTTGGTACAGTCCAAAAAATCAATTTTCGCATGAAAAACGATGACTCCGGACATGTCAAACGTTCCCAAAATGGTCTATAATGATGAAATTTTAACATTTAATCTTTTGACTCTAAATGACTGTTGGATGTGAATTATGACTTTTTCAACTAAAATAAGTGTGTTTAAAGTCATTTCTGTGCCTGAAACGGGTCAAAATTGAAGCTTTTGGGTAAGAAAAACTCTGTAAAAATGGCAATTTTGGTCACTGTGAGGGTTTAAAAAGTGGTTATTCAACATGAGGCATGATCCAATTGACATTTTGAATCATTTTTGGTACAGTCCAAAAAATCAATTTTCGGATGAAAAACGATGACTCCGGACCAGTCGAACGATCCCAAAATGGTCTATAATGATGAAATTTTAACATTTAATCTTTTGACTCTAAATGACTGATGGATGTGAATTGTGACTTTGTCAACTAAAATAAGTGTGTTTAAAGTTATTTTTGTGCCTGAAACGGGTCAAAATTGAAGCTTTTGAGTAAGCAAAACTCTGTAAAAATGGCAATTTTGGTCACTGTGAGGGTTTAAAAAGTGGTTATTCACCATGAGGCATGATCCAATTGACATTTTGAATCATTTTTGGTACAGTCCAAAAAATCAATTTTCGGATAAAAAACGATGACTCCGGACCAGTCGAACGATCCCAAAATGGTCTATAATGATGAAATTTTAACATTTAATCTTTTGACTCTAAATTACTGTTGGATGTGAATTGTGACTTTGTCAACTAAAATAAGTGTGTTGAAAGTCATTCCTGTGCCTGAAACGGGTCAAAATGGAAGCTTTTGAGTAAGCAAAACTCTGTAAAAATGGCAATTTTGGTCACTGTGAGGGTTTAAAAAGTGGTTATTCAACATGAGGCATGATCCAATTGACATTTTTAATCTTTTTTGGTACAGTCCAAAAAATCAATTTTCGGATGAAAAACGATGACTCCGGACCAGTCGAACGATCCCAAAATGGTCTTTAATTATGAAATTTTAACATTTAATCTTTTGACTCTAAATTACTGATGGATGTGAATTATGACTTTGTCAACTAAAATAAGTGTGTTTAAAGTCATTTCTGTGCCTGAAACGGGTCAAAATTGAAGCTTTTGAGTAAGCAAAACTCTGTAAAAATGGCAATTTTGGTCACTGTGAGGGTTTAAAAAGTGGTTATTCAACATGAGGCATGATCCAATTGACATTTTGAATCATTTTTGGTACAGTTCAAAAAATCAATTTTCGGATGAAAAATGATGACTCCGGACCTGTCGAACGATCCCAAAATGGTCTATAATGATGAAATTTTAACATTTAATCTTTTGACTCTAAATTACTGTTGGATGTGAATTGTGACTTTGTCAACTAAAATAAGTGTGTTTAAAGTCATTTTTGTGCCTGAAACGGGTCAAAATTGAAGCTTTTGAGTAAGCAAAACTCTGTAAAAATGGCAATTTTGGTCACTGTGAGGGTTTAAAAAATGGTTATTCAACATGAGGCATGATCCAATTGACATTTTGAATCATTTTTGGTACAGTCCAAAAAATCAATTTTCGGATGAAAAACGATGACTCCGGACCAGTCGAACGATCCCAAAATGGTCTATAATGATGAAATTTTAACATTTAATCTTTTGACTCTAAATTACTGTTGGATGTGAATTGTGACTTTGTCAACTAAAATAAGTGTGTTTAAAGTCATTTCTGTGCCAGAAACAGGTCAAAATTGTAGCTTTTGAGTAAGCAAAACTCTGTAAAAATGGCAATTTTGGTCACTGTGAGGGTTTAAAAAGTGGTTATTCAACATGAGGCATGATCCAATTGACATTTTGAATCATTTTTGGTACAGTCCCAAAAATCAATTTTCGGATGAAAAACGATGACTCCGGACATGTCAAACGTTCCCAAAATGGTCTATAATGATGAAATTTTAACATTTAATCTTTTGACTCTAAATGACTGTACAATGTGAATTATGACTTTGTCAACTAGAATAAGTGTGTTTAAAGTCATTTCTGTGCCTGAAACAGGTCAAAATAAAAGCTTTTGAGTAAGCAAAACTCTGTAAAAATGGCAATTTTGGTCACTGTGAGGGTTTAAAAAGTGGTTATTCAACATGAGGCATGATCCAATTGACATTTTGAATCATTTTTGGTACAGTCCAAAAAATCAATTTTCGGATGAAAAACGATGACTCTGGACCTGTCGAACGATCCCAAAATGGTCTATAATGATGAAATTTTAACATTTAATCTTTTGACTCTAAATTACTGATGGATGTGAATTATGACTTTGTCAACTAAAATAAGTGTGTTTAAAGTCATTTCTGTGCCTGAAACGGGTAAAAATTGAAGCTTTTGAGTAAGCAAAACTCTGTAAAAATGGCAATTTTGGTCACTGTGAGGGTTTAAAAAGTGGTTATTCAACATGAGGCATGATCCAATTGACATTTTGAATCATTTTTGGTACAGTCCAAAAAATCCATTTTCGGATGAAAAACGATGACTCCGGACCAGTCGAACGATCCCAAAATGGTCTTTAATTATGAAATTTTAACATTTAATCTTTTGACTCTAAATTACTGATGGATGTGAATTATGACTTTGTCAACTAAAATAAGTGTGTTTAAAGTCAATTAAGTGCCTGAAACGGGTCAAAATTGAAGCTTTTGAGTAAGCAAAACTCTGTAAAAATGGCAATTTTGGTCACTGTGAGGGTTTAAAAAGTGGTTATTCAACATGAGGCATGATCCAATTGACATTTTGAATCATTTTTGGTACAGTCCAAAAAATCAATTTTCGGATGAAAAACGATGACTCCGGACCAGTCGAACGATCCCAAAATGGTCTATAATGATGAAATTTTAACATTTAATCTTTTGACTCTAAATTACTGTTGGATGTGAATTGTGACTTTGTCAACTAAAATAAGTGTGTTTAAAGTCATTTCTGTGCCTGAAACGGGTCAAAATTGTAGCTTTTGAGTAAGCAAAACTCTGTAAAAATGGCAATTTTGGTCACTGTGAGGGTTTAAAAAGTGGTTATTCAACATGAGGCACGATCCAATTGACATTTTGAATCATTTTAGGTACAGTCCAAAAAAATCAATTTTCGGATGAAAAACGATGACTCCGGACCAGTCGAATGATCCCAAAATGGTCTATAATGATGAAATTTTAACATTTAATCTTTTGACTCTAAATTATTGTTGAATGTGAATTGTGAGTTTGTCAACTAAAATAAGTGTGTTTAAAGTCATTTTTGTGCCTGAAACGGGTCAAAATTGAAGCTTTTGAGTAAGCAAAACTCTCTAAAAATGGCAATTTTGGTCACTGTGAGGGTTTAAACAGTGGTTATTCAACATGAGGCACGATCCAATTGACATTTTGAATCATTTTTGGTACAGTCAAAAAAATCAATTTTCGGATGAAAAACGATGACTCCGGACATGTCGAACGTTCCCAAAATGGTCTATAATGATGAAATTTTAACATTTAATCATTTGACTCTAAATGACTGTTGGATGTGAATTATGACTTTTTCAACTAAAATAAGTGTGTTTAAGCTAATTTCTGTGCCTGAAACAGGTCAAAATTAAAGCTTTTGAGTAAGCAAAACTCTGTAAAAATGGCAATTTTGGTCACTGTGAGGGTTTAAACAGTGGTTATTCAACATGAGGCACGATCCAATTGACATTTTGAATCATTTTTGGTACAGTCTAAAAAATCTATTTTCGGATGAAAAACGATGACTCCGGACATGTCGAACGTTCCCAAAATGGTCTATAATGATGAAATTTTAACATTTAATATTTTGACTCTAAATGACTGTTGGATGTGAATTATGACAATTTCAACTAAAATAAGTGTGTTTAAAGTCATTTCTGTGACTGAAACGGGTCAAAATTGAAGCTTTTAAATAAGAAAAACTCTGAAAAATTGGCAATTTTGGTCACTGTGAGGGTTTAAAAAGTGGTTATTCAACATGAGGCACGATCCCATTGACATTTTGAATCATTTTTGGTACAGTCCAAAAAATCAATTTTCGGATGAAAAACGATGACTCCGGACATGTCGAACGTTCCCAAAATGGTCTATAATGATGAAATTTTAACATTTAATCTTTTGACTCTAAATGACTGTTGGATGTGAATTATGACTTTTTCAACTAAAATAAGTGTGTTTAAAGTCATTTCTGTGCCTGAAACGGGTCAAAATTGAAGCTTTTGAGTAAGCAAAACTCTGTAAAAATGGCAATTTTGGTCACTGTGAGGGTTTAAAAAGTGGTTATTCAACATGAGGCTCGATCCAATTGACATTTTGAATCATTTTTGGTACAGTCCAAAAAATCAATTTTCGGATGAAAAACGATGACTCCGGACATGTCAAACGTTCCTAAGATGGTCTATAATGATGAAATTTTATCATTTAATCTTTTGACTCTAAATGACTGTTGGATGTGAATTATGACTTTTTCAACTAAAATAAGTGTGTTTAAAGTCATTTCTGTGCCTGACACGGGTCAAAATTGAAGCTTTTGAGTAAGCAAAACTCTGTAAAAATGGCAATTTTGGTCACTGTGAGGGTTTAAAAAGTGGTTATTCAACATGAGGCACGATCCAATTGACATTTTGAATCATTTTTGGTACAGTCTAAAAAAATCAATTTTCGGATGAAAAACGATGACTCCGGACATGTCGAATGTTCCCAAAATGTTCTATAATGATGAAATTTTAACATTTAATCTTTTGACTCTAAATGACTGTTGGATGTGAATTATGACTTTTTCAACTAAAATAAGTGTGTTTAAAGTCATTTCTGTGCCTGAAACGGGTCAAAATTGAAGCTTTTGAGTAAGCAAAACTCTGTAAAAATGGCAATTTTGGTCACTGTGAGGGTTTAAAAAGTGGTTATTCAACATGAGGCACGATCCAATTGACATTTTGAATCATTTTTGGTACAGTCCAAAAAATCAATTTTCGGATGAAAAACGATGACTCTGGACATGTCGAACGTTCCCAAAATGGTCTATAATGATGAAATTTTAACATTTAATCTTTTGACTCTAAATGACTGTTGGATGTGAATTATGACTTTTTCAACTAAAATAAGTGTGTTTAAAGTCATTTCTGTGACTGAAACGGGTCAAAATTGAAGATTTTAAATAAGCAAAACTCTGTAAAAATGGCCATTTTGGTCACTGTGAGGGTTTAAAAAGTGGTTATTCAACATGAGGCACGATCCAATTGACATTTTGAATCATTTTTGGTACAGTCCAAAAAATCAATTTTCGCATGAAAAACGATGACTCCGGACATGTCAAACGTTCCCAAAATGGTCTATAATGATGAAATTTTAACATTTAATCTTTTGACTCTAAATGACTGTTGGATGTGAATTATGACTTTTTCAACTAAAATAAGTGTGTTTAAAGTCATTTCTGTGCCTGAAACGGGTCAAAATTGAAGCTTTTGGGTAAGAAAAACTCTGTAAAAATGGCAATTTTGGTCACTGTGAGGGTTTAAAAAGTGGTTATTCAACATGAGGCATGATCCAATTGACATTTTGAATCATTTTTGGTACAGTCCAAAAAATCAATTTTCGGATGAAAAACGATGACTCCGGACCAGTCGAACGATCCCAAAATGGTCTATAATGATGAAATTTTAACATTTAATCTTTTGACTCTAAATGACTGATGGATGTGAATTGTGACTTTGTCAACTAAAATAAGTGTGTTTAAAGTTATTTTTGTGCCTGAAACGGGTCAAAATTGAAGCTTTTGAGTAAGCAAAACTCTGTAAAAATGGCAATTTTGGTCACTGTGAGGGTTTAAAAAGTGGTTATTCACCATGAGGCATGATCCAATTGACATTTTGAATCATTTTTGGTACAGTCCAAAAAATCAATTTTCGGATGAAAAACGATGACTCCGGACCAGTCGAACGATCCCAAAATGGTCTATAATGATGAAATTTTAACATTTAATCTTTTGACTCTAAATTACTGTTGGATGTGAATTGTGACTTTGTCAACTAAAATAAGTGTGTTGAAAGTCATTCCTGTGCCTGAAACGGGTCAAAATGGAAGCTTTTGAGTAAGCAAAACTCTGTAAAAATGGCAATTTTGGTCACTGTGAGGGTTTAAAAAGTGGTTATTCAACATGAGGCATGATCCAATTGACATTTTTAATCTTTTTTGGTACAGTCCAAAAAATCAATTTTCGGATGAAAAACGATGACTCCGGACCAGTCGAACGATCCCAAAATGGTCTTTAATTATGAAATTTTAACATTTAATCTTTTGACTCTAAATTACTGATGGATGTGAATTATGACTTTGTCAACTAAAATAAGTGTGTTTAAAGTCATTTCTGTGGCTGAAACGGGTCAAAATTGAAGCTTTTGAGTAAGCAAAACTCTGTAAAAATGGCAATTTTGGTCACTGTGAGGGTTTAAAAAGTGGTTATTCAACATGAGGCATGATCCAATTGACATTTTGAATCATTTTTGGTACAGTTCAAAAAATCAATTTTCGGATGAAAAACGATGACTCCGGACCTGTCGAACGATCCCAAAATGGTCTATAATGATGAAATTTTAACATTTAATCTTTTGACTCTAAATGACTGTACAATGTGAATTATGACTTTGTCAACTAGAATAAGTGTGTTTAAAGTCATTTCTGTGCCTGAAACAGGTCAAAATAAAAGCTTTTGAGTAAGCAAAACTCTGTAAAAATGGCAATTTTGGTCACTGTGAGGGTTTAAAAAGTGGTTATTCAACATGAGGCATGATCCAATTGACATTTTGAATCATTTTTGGTACAGTCCAAAAAATCAATTTTCGGATGAAAAACGATGACTCTGGACCTGTCGAACTATCCCAAAATGGTCTATAATGATGAAATTTTAACATTTAATCTTTTGACTCTAAATTACTGATGGATGTGAATTATGACTTTGTCAACTAAAATAAGTGTGTTTAAAGTCATTTCTGTGCCTGAAACGGGTCAAAATTGAAGCTTTTGAGTAAGCAAAACTCTGTAAAAATGGCAATTTTGGTCACTGTGATGGTTTAAAAAGTGGTTATTCAACATGAGGCATGATCCAATTGACATTTTGAATCATTTTTGGTACAGTCCAAAAAATCAATTTTCAGATGAAAAACGATGACTCCGGACCAGTCGAACGATCCCAAAATGGTCTATAATGATGAAATTTTAACATTTAATCTTTTGACACTAAATTACTGTTGGATGTGAATTGTGACTTTGTCAACTAAAATAAGTATGTTTAAAGTCATTTCTGTGCCTGAAACGGGTCAAAATTGAAGCTTTTGAGTAAGCAAAACTCTGTAAAAATGGCAATTTTGGTCACTGTGAGGGTTTAAAAAGTGGTTATTCAACATGAGGCATGATCCAATTGACATTTTGAATCATTTT
>NW_028247505.1:0-27051 GCF_964263255.1 Lissotriton vulgaris | reverse complement strand
AAGATTAATGGAATGGTTAAAAGTGCATGAAAATGGCCAATTTACTCACTCTGAGTTCTCAAAAGGGTTTCTTCACCCCGGGAAGTTAATTAAATACCATTTGGAGGCATTTAATGTTCGAGCAAAAACGGCTGATTTTCGACAAAAGAGATAACACCCCCCCATTACGTCATGCTTCAGAAATGTGGAAAATGGTCCGTTTTCAAATGTTTTATTTTTGAACGTCAGTTCACATTTGTAGGTGGATCATCAGTGTTAGAGCTAAAATTAGCATGCTTAAAGTGATTTTCATGCTTCCAGGGGCTCGGGAAGTTAATTAAATACCATTTGGAGGCATTTAATGTTCGAGCAAAAACGGCTGATTTTCGACAAAAGAGATAACACCCCCCCATTACGTCATGCTTCAGAAATGTGGAAAATGGTCCGTTTTCAAATGTTTTATTTTTGAACGTCAGTTCACATTTGTAGGTGGATCATCAGTGTTAGAGCTAAAATTAGCATGTTTAAAGTGATTTTCATGCTTCCAGGGGCTCGGGAAGTTAATTAAATACCATTTGGAGGCATTTAATGTTCGAGCAAAAACGGCTGATTTTCGACAAAAGAGATAACACCCCCCCCATTACGTCATGCTTCAGAAATGTGGAAAATGGTCCGTTTTCAAATGTTTTATTTTTGAACGTCAGTTCACATTTGTAGGTGGATCATCAGTGTTAGAGCTAAAATTAGCATGTTTAAAGTGATTTTCATGCTTCCAGGGGCCCAAAACACAAGATTTATGGAATGGTTAAAAGTGCATGAAAATGGCCAATTTACTCACTCTGAGTTCTCAAAAAGGGTTTCTTCACCCCGGGAAGTTAATTAAATACCATTTGGAGGCATTTAATGTTCGAGCAAAAACGGCTGATTTTCGACAAAAGAGATAACACCCCCCCCATTACGTCATGCTTCAGAAATGTGGAAAATGGTCCGTTTTCAAATGTTTTATTTTTGAACGTCAGTTCACATTTGTAGGTGGATCATCAGTGTTAGAGCTAAAATTAGCATGTTTAAAGTGATTTTCATGCTTCCAGGGGCTCGGGAAGTTAATTAAATACCATTTGGAGGCATTTAATGTTCGAGCAAAAACAGCTGATTTTCGACAAAAGAGATAACACCCCCCCATTACGTCATGCTTCAGAAATGTGGAAAATGGTCCGTTTTCAAATGTTTTATTTTTGAACGTCAGTTCACATTTGTAGGTGGATCATCAGTGTTAGAGCTAAAATTAGCATGTTTAAAGTGATTTTCATGCTTCCAGGGGCTCGGGAAGTGAAATAAATACCATGGAGGCATTTAATGTTCGAGCAAAAACGGCTGATTTTCGACAAAAGAGATAACACCCCCCATTACGTCATGCTTCAGAAATGTGGAAAATGGTCCGTTTTCAAATGTTTTATTTTTGAACGTCAGTTCACATTTGTAGGTGGATCATCAGTGTTAGAGCTAAAATTAGCATGTTTAAAGTGATTTTCATGCTTCCAGGGGCTCGGGAAGTTAATTAAATACCATTTGGAGGCATTTAATGTTCGAGCAAAAACGGCTGATTTTCGACAAAAGAGATAACACCCCCCCATTACGTCATGCTTCAGAAATGTGGAAAATGGTCCGTTTTCAAATGTTTTATTTTTGAACGTCAGTTCACATTTGTAGGTGGATCATCAGTGTTGGAGCTAAAATTAGCATGTTTAAAGTGATTTTCATGCTTCCAGGGGCCCAAAACACAAGATTAATGGAATGGTTAAAAGTGCATGAAAATGGCCAATTTACTCACTCTGAGTTCTCAAAAAGGGTTTCTTCACCCCGGGAAGTGAAATAAATACCATTTGGAGGCATTTAATGTTCGAGCAAAAACGGCTGATTTTCGACAAAAGAGATAACACCCCCCCATTACGTCATGCTTCAGATATGTGGAAAATGGTCCGTTTTCAAATGTTTTATTTTTGAACGTCAGTTCACATTTGTAGGTGGATCATCAGTGTTAGAGCTAAAATTAGCATGTTTAAAGTGATTTTCATGCTTCCAGGGGCTCGGGAAGTTAATTAAATACCATTTGGAGGCATTTAATGTTCGAGCAAAAACGGCTGATTTTCGACAAAAGAGATAACACCCCCCCCCATTACGTCAAGCTTCAGAAATGTGGAAAATGGTCCGTTTTCAAATGTTTTATTTTTGAACGTCAGTTCACATTTGTAGGTGGATCATCAGTGTTAGAGCTAAAATTAGCATGTTTAAAGTGATTTTCATGCTTCCAGGGGCTCGGGAAGTGAAATAAATACCATTTGGAGGCATTTAATGTTCGAGCAAAAACGGCTGATTTTCGACAAAAGAGATAACACCCCCCCATTACGTCATGCTTCAGAAATGTGGAAAATGGTCCGTTTTCAAATGTTTTATTTTTGAACGTCAGTTCACATTTGTAGGTGGATCATCAGTGTTAGAGCTAAAATTAGCATGTTTAAAGTGATTTTCATGCTTCCAGGGGCCCAAAACACAAGATTAATGGAATGGTTAAAAGTGCATGAAAATGGCCAATTTACTCACTCTGAGTTCTCAAAAAGGGTTTCTTCACCCCGGGAAGTTAATTAAATACCATTTGGAGGCATTTAATGTTCGAGCAAAAACGGCTGATTTTCGACAAAAGAGATAACACCCCCCCATTACGTCATGCTTCAGAAATGTGGAAAATGGTCCGTTTTCAAATGTTTTATTTTTGAACGTCAGTTCACATTTGTAGGTGGATCATCAGTGTTAGAGCTAAAATTAGCATGCTTAAAGTGATTTTCATGCTTCCAGGGGCTCGGGAAGTTAATTAAATACCATTTGGAGGCATTTAATGTTCGAGCAAAAACGGCTGATTTTCGACAAAAGAGATAACACCCCCCCATTACGTCATGCTTCAGAAATGTGGAAAATGGTCCGTTTTCAAATGTTTTATTTTTGAACGTCAGTTCACATTTGTAGGTGGATCATCAGTGTTAGAGCTAAAATTAGCATGTTTAAAGTGATTTTCATGCTTCCAGGGGCCCAAAACACAAGATTTATGGAATGGTTAAAAGTGCATGAAAATGGCCAATTTACTCACTCTGAGTTCTCAAAAAGGGTTTCTTCACCCCGGGAAGTTAATTAAATAGCATTTGGAGGCATTTAATGTTCGAGCAAAAACGGCTGATTTTCGACAAAAGAGATAACACCCCCCCATTACGTCATGCTTCAGAAATGTGGAAAATGGTCCGTTTTCAAATGTTTTATTTTTGAACGTCAGTTCACATTTGTAGGTGGATCATCAGTGTTAGAGCTAAAATTAGCATGTTTAAAGTGATTTTCATGCTTCCAGGGGCTCGGGAAGTTAATTAAATACCATTTGGAGGCATTTAATGTTCGAGCAAAAACGGCTGATTTTCGACAAAAGAGATAACACCCCCCCATTACGTCATGCTTCAGAAATGTGGAAAATGGTCCGTTTTCAAATGTTTTATTTTTGAACGTCAGTTCACATTTGTAGGTGGATCATCAGTGTTAGAGCTAAAATTAGCATGTTTAAAGTGATTTTCATGCTTCCAGGGGCTCGGGAAGTGAAATAAATACCATTTGGAGGCATTTAATGTTCGAGCAAAAACGGCTGATTTTCGACAAAAGAGATAACACCCCCCCATTACGTCATGCTTCAGAAATGTGGAAAATGGTCCGTTTTCAAATGTTTTATTTTTGAACGTCAGTTCACATTTGTAGGTGGATCATCAGTGTTAGAGCTAAAATTAGCATGTTTAAAGTGATTTTCATGCTTCCAGGGGCCCAAAACACAAGATTTATGGAATGGTTAAAAGTGCATGAAAATGGCCAATTTACTCACTCTGAGTTCTCAAAAAGGGTTTCTTCACCCCGGGAAGTTAATTAAATACCATTTGGAGGCATTTAATGTTCGAGCAAAAACGGCTGATTTTCGACAAAAGAGATAACACCCCCCCCCATTACGTCATGCTTCAGAAATGTGGAAAATGGTCCGTTTTCAAATGTTTTATTTTTGAACGTCAGTTCACATTTGTAGGTGGATCATCAGTGTTAGAGCTAAAATTAGCATGTTTAAAGTGATTTTCATGCTTCCAGGGGCTCGGGAAGTTAATTAAATACCATTTGGAGGCATTTAATGTTCGAGCAAAAACGGCTGATTTTCGACAAAAGAGATAACACCCCCCCATTACGTCATGCTTCAGAAATGTGGAAAATGGTCCGTTTTCAAATGTTTTATTTTTGAACGTCAGTTCACATTTGTAGGTGGATCATCAGTGTTAGAGCTAAAATTAGCATGTTTAAAGTGATTTTCATGCTTCCAGGGGCTCGGGAAGTGAAATAAATACCATTTGGAGGCATTTAATGTTCGAGCAAAAACGGCTGATTTTCGACAAAAGAGATAACACCCCCCCATTACGTCATGCTTCAGAAATGTGGAAAATGGTCCGTTTTCAAATGTTTTATTTTTGAACGTCAGTTCACATTTGTAGGTGGATCATCAGTGTTAGAGCTAAAATTAGCATGTTTAAAGTGATTTTCATGCTTCCAGGGGCCCAAAACACAAGATTAATGGAATGGTTAAAAGTGCATGAAAATGGCCAATTTACTCACTCTGAGTTCTCAAAAAGGGTTTCTTCACCCCGGGAAGTTAATTAAATACCATTTGGAGGCATTTAATGTTCGAGCAAAAACGGCTGATTTTCGACAAAAGAGATAACACCCCCCCATTACGTCATGCTTCAGAAATGTGGAAAATGGTCCGTTTTCAAATGTTTTATTTTTGAACGTCAGTTCACATTTGTAGGTGGATCATCAGTGTTAGAGCTAAAATTAGCATGTTTAAAGTGATTTTCATGCTTCCAGGGGCTCGGGAAGTTAATTAAATACCATTTGGAGGCATTTAATGTTTGAGCAAAAACGGCTGATTTTCGACAAAAGAGATAACACCCCCCCATTACGTCATGCTTCAGAAATGTGGAAAATGGTCCGTTTTCAAATGTTTTATTTTTGAACGTCAGTTCACATTTGTAGGTGGATCATCAGTGTTAGAGCTAAAATTAGCATGTTTAAAGTGATTTTCATGCTTCCAGGGGCCCAAAACACAAGATTTATGGAATGGTTAAAAGTGCATGAAAATGGCCAATTTACTCACTCTGAGTTCTCAAAAAGGGTTTCTTCACCCCGGGAAGTTAATTAAATACCATTTGGAGGCATTTAATGTTCGAGCAAAAACGGCTGATTTTCGACAAAAGAGATAACACCCCCCCCATTACGTCATGCTTCAGAAATGTGGAAAATGGTCCGTTTTCAAATGTTTTATTTTTGAACGTCAGTTCACATTTGTAGGTGGATCATCAGTGTTAGAGCTAAAATTAGCATGTTTAAAGTGATTTTCATGCTTCCAGGGGCCCAAAACACAAGATTTATGGAATGGTTAAAAGGGCATGAAAATGGCCAATTTACTCACTCTGAGTTCTCAAAAAGGGTTTCTTCACCCCGGGAAGTTAATTAAATACCATTTGGAGGCATTTAATGTTCGAGCAAAAACGGCTGATTTTCGACAAAAGAGATAACACCCCCCCCCATTACGTCATTCTTCAGAAATGTGGAAAATGGTCCGTTTTCAAATGTTTTATTTTTGAACGTCAGTTCACATTTGTAGGTGGATCATCAGTGTTAGAGCTAAAATTTGCATGTTTAAAGTGATTTTCATGCTTCCAGGGGCTCGGGAAGTTAATTAAATACCATTTGGAGGCATTTAATGTTCGAGCAAAAACGGCTGATTTTCGACAAAAGAGATAACACCCCCCCATTACGTCATGCTTCAGAAATGTGGAAAATGGTCCGTTTTCAAATGTTTTATTTTTGAACGTCAGTTCACATTTGTAGGTGGATCATCAGTGTTAGAGCTAAAATTAGCATGTTTAAAGTGATGTTCATGCTTCCAGGGGCTCGGGAAGTTAATTTAATACCATTTGGAGGCATTTAATGTTCGAGCAAAAACGGCTGATTTTCGACAAAAGAGATAACACCCCCCCATTACGTCATGCTTCAGAAATGTGGAAAATGGTCCGTTTTCAAATGTTTTATTTTTGAACGTCAGTTCACATTTGTAGGTGGATCATCAGTGTTAGAGCTAAAATTAGCATGTTTAAAGTGATTTTCATGCTTCCAGGGGCTCGGGAAGTGAAATAAATACCATTTGGAGGCATTTAATGTTCGAGCAAAAACGGCTGATTTTCGACAAAAGAGATAACACCCCCCCCATTACGTCATGCTTCAGAAATGTGGAAAATGGTCCGTTTTCAAATGTTTTATTTTTGAACGTCAGTTCACATTTGTAGGTGGATCATCAGTGTTAGAGCTAAAATTAGCATGTTTAAAGTGATTTTCATGCTTCCAGGGGCTCGGGAAGTTAATTAAATACCATTTGGAGGCATTTAATATTCGAGCAAAAACGGCTGATTTTCGACAAAAGAGATAACACCCCCCATTACGTCATGCTTCAGAAATGTGGAAAATGGTCCGTTTTCAAATGTTTTATTTTTGAACGTCAGTTCACATTTGTAGGTGGATCATCAGTGTTAGAGCTAAAATTAGCATGTTTAAAGTGATTTTCATGCTTCCAGGGGCCCAAAACACAAGATTAATGGAATGGTTAAAAGTGCATGAAAATGGCCAATTTACTCACTCTGAGTTCTCAAAAAGGGTTTCTTCACCCCGGGAAGTGAAATAAATACCATTTGGAGGCATTTAATGTTCGAGCAAAAACGGCTGATTTTCGACAAAAGAGATAACACCCCCCCCATTACGTCATGCTTCAAAAATGTGGAAAATGGTCCGTTTTCAAATGTTTTATTTTTGAACGTCAGTTCACATTTGTAGGTGGATCATCAGTGTTAGAGCTAAAATTAGCATGTTTAAAGTGATTTTCATGCTTCCAGGGGCCCAAAACACAAGATTTATGGAATGGTTAAAAGTGCATGAAAATGGCCAATTTACTCACTCTGAGTTCTCAAAAAGGGTTTCTTCACCCCGGGAAGTTAATTAAATACCATTTGGAGGCATTTAATGTTCGAGCAAAAACGGCTGATTTTCGACAAAAGAGATAACACCCCCCCATTACGTCATGCTTCAGAAATGTGGAAAATGGTCCGTTTTCAAATGTTTTATTTTTGAACGTCAGTTCACATTTGTAGGTGGATCATCAGTGTTAGAGCTACAATTAGCATGTTTAAAGTGATTTTCATGCTTCCAGGGGCTCGGGAAGTTAATTAAATACCATTTGGAGGCATTTAATGTTCGAGCAAAAACGGCTGATTTTCGACAAAAGAGATAACACCCCCCCATTACGTCATGCTTCAGAAATGTGGAAAATGGTACGTTTTCAAATGTTTTATTTTTGAACGTCAGTTCACATTTGTAGGTGGATCATCAGTGTTAGAGCTAAAATTAGCATGTTTAAAGTGATTTTCATGCTTCCAGGGGCTCGGGAAGTTAATTAAATACCATTTGGAGGCATTTAATGTTCGAGCAAAAACGGCTGATTTTCGACAAAAGAGATAACACCCCCCATTACGTCATGCTTCAGAAATGTGGAAAATGGTCCGTTTTCAAATGTTTTATTTTTGAACGTCAGTTCACATTTGTAGGTGGATCATCAGTGTTAGAGCTAAAATTAGCACGTTTAAAGTGATTTTCATGCTTCCAGGGGCCCAAAACACAAGATTTATGGAATGGTTAAAAGTGCATGAAAATGGCCAATTTACTCACTCTGAGTTCTCAAAAAGGGTTTCTTCACCCCGGGAAGTTAATTAAATACCATTTGGAGGCATTTAATGTTCGAGCAAAAACGGCTGATTTTCGACAAAAGAGATAACACCCCCCCATTACGTCATGCTTCAGAAATGTGGAAAATGGTCCGTTTTCAAATGTTTTATTTTTGAACGTCAGTTCACATTTGTAGGTGGATCATCGGTGTTAGAGCTAAAATTAGCATGTTTAAAGTGATTTTCATGCTTCCAGGGGCTCGGGAAGTTAATTAAATACCATTTGGAGGCATTTAATGTTCGAGCAAAAACGGCTGATTTTCGACAAAAGAGATAACACCCCCCCCCATTACGTCATGCTTCAGAAATGTGGAAAATGGTCCGTTTTCAAATGTTTTATTTTTGAACGTCAGTTCACATTTGTAGGTGGATCATCAGTGTTAGAGCTAAAATTAGCATGTTTAAAGTGATTTTCATGCTTCCAGAGGCCCAAAACACAAGATTTATGGAATGGTTAAAAGTGCATGAAAATGGCCAATTTACTCACTCTGAGTTCTCAAAAAGGGTTTCTTCACCCCGGGAAGTTAATTAAATACCATTTGGAGGCATTTAATGTTCGAGCAAAAACGGCTGATTTTCGACAAAAGAGATAACACCCCCCCATTACGTCATGCTTCAGAAATGTGGAAAATGGTCCGTTTTCAAATGTTTTATTTTTGAACGTCAGTTCACATTTGTAGGTGGATCATCAGTGTTAGAGCTAAAATTAGCATGTTTAAAGTGATTTTCATGCTTCCAGGGGCTCGGGAAGTTAATTAAATACCATTTGGAGGCATTTAATGTTCGAGCAAAAACGGCTGATTTTCGACAAAAGAGATAACACCCCCCCATTACGTCATGCTTCAGAAATGTGGAAAATGGTCCGTTTTCAAATGTTTTATTTTTGAACGTCAGTTCACATTTGTAGGTGGATCATCAGTGTTAGAGCTAAAATTAGCATGTTTAAAGTGATTTTCATGCTTCCAGGGGCCCAAAACACAAGATTAATGGAATGGTTAAAAGTGCATGAAAATGGCCAATTTACTCACTCTGAGTTCTCAAAAAGGGTTTCTTCACCCCGGGAAGTGAAATAAATACCATTTGGAGGCATTTAATGTTCGAGCAAAAACGGCTGATTTTCGACAAAAGAGATAACACCCCCCCCATTACGTCATGCTTCAGAAATGTGGAAAATGGTCCGTTTTCAAATGTTTTATTTTTGATCGTCAGTTCACATTTGTAGGTGGATCATCAGTGTTAGAGCTAAAATTAGCATGTTTAAAGTGATTTTCATGCTTCCAGGGGCTCGGGAAGTGAAATAAATACCATTTGGAGGCATTTAATGTTCGAGCAAAAACGGCTGATTTTCGACAAAAGAGATAACACCCCCCCATTACGTCATGCTTCAGAAATGTGGAAAATGGTCCGTTTTCAAATGTTTTATTTTTGAACGTCAGTTCACATTTGTAGGTGGATCATCAGTGTTAGAGCTAAAATTAGCATGTTTAAAGTGATTTTCATGCTTCCAGGGGCTCGGGAAGTTAATTAAATACCATTTGGAGGCATTTAATGTTCGAGCAAAAACGGCTGATTTTCGACAAAAGAGATAACACCCCCCCATTACGTCATGCTTCAGAAATGTGGAAAATGGTCCGTTTTCAAATGTTTTATTTTTGAACGTCAGTTCACATTTGTAGGTGGATCATCAGTGTTAGAGCTAAAATTAGCATGTTTAAAGTGATTTTAAAACTTCCAGGGGCTCGGGAAGTTAATTAAATACCATTTGGAGGCATATAATGTTCGAGCAAAAACGGCTGATTTTCGACAAAAGAGATAACACCCCCCCATTACGTCATGCTTCAGAAATGTGGAAAATGGTCCGTTTTCAAATGTTTTATTTTTGAACGTCAGTTCACATTTGTAGGTGGATCATCAGTGTTAGAGCTAAAATTAGCATGTTTAAAGTGATTTTCATGCTTCCAGGGGCCCAAAACACAAGATTAATGGAATGGTTAAAAGTGCATGAAAATGGCCAATTTACTCACTCTGAGTTCTCAAAAAGGGTTTCTTCACCCCGGGAAGTGAAATAAATACCATTTGGAGGCATTTAATGTTCGAGCAAAAACGGCTGATTTTCGACAAAAGAGATAACACCCCCCCATTACGTCATGCTTCAGAAATGTGGAAAATGGTCCGTTTTCAAATGTTTTATTTTTGAACGTCAGTTCACATTTGTAGGTGGATCATCAGTGTTAGAGCTAAAATTAGCATGTTTAAAGTGATTTTCATGCTTCCAGGGGCTCGGGAAGTGAAATAAGTACCATTTGGAGGCATTTAATGTTCGAGCAAAAACGGCTGATTTTAGACAAAAGAGATAACACCCCCCCATTACGTCATGCTTCAGAAATGTGGAAAATGGTCCGTTTTCAAATGTTTTATTTTTGAACGTCAGTTCACATTTGTAGGTGGATCATCAGTGTTAGAGCTAAAATTAGCATGTTTAAAGTGATTTTCATGCTTCCAGGGGCCCAAAACACAAGATTTATGGAATGGTTAAAAGTGCATGAAAATGGCCAATTTACTCACTCTGAGTTCTCAAAAAGGGTTTCTTCACCCCGGGAAGTTAATTAAATACCATTTGGAGGCATTTAATGTTCGAGCAAAAACGGCTGATTTTCGACAAAAGAGATAACACCCCCCCATTACGTCATGCTTCAGAAATGTGGAAAATGGTCCGTTTTCAAATGTTTTATTTTTGAACGTCAGTTCACATTTGTAGGTGGATCATCAGTGTTAGAGCTAAAATTAGCATGTTTAAAGTGATTTTCATGCTTCCAGGGGCTCGGGAAGTTAATTAAATACCATTTGGAGGCATTTAATGTTCGAGCAAAAACGGATGATTTTCGACAAAAGAGATAACACCCCCCCATTACGTCATGCTTCAGAAATGTGGAAAATGGTCCGTTTTCAAATGTTTTATTTTTGAACGTCAGTTCACATTTGTAGGTGGATCATCAGTGTTAGAGCTAAAATTAGCATGTTTAAAGTGATTTTCATGCTTCCAGGGGCTCGGGAAGTTAATTAAATACCATTTGGAGGCATTTAATGTTCGAGCAAAAACGGCTGATTTTCGACAAAAGAGATAACACCCCCCCCATTACGTCATGCTTCAGAAATGTGGAAAATGGTCCGTTTTCAAATGTTTTATTTTTGAACGTCAGTTCACATTTGTAGGTGGATCATCAGTGTTAGAGCTAAAATTAGCATGTTTAAAGTGATTTTCATGCTTCCAGGGGCCCAAAACACAAGATTTATGGAATGGTTAAAAGTGCATGAAAATGGCCAATTTACTCACTCTGAGTTCTCAAAAAGGGTTTCTTCACCCCGGGAAGTTAATTAAATACCATTTGGAGGCATTTAATGTTCGAGCAAAAACGGCTGATTTTCGACAAAAGAGATAACACCCCCCCCATTACGTCATGCTTCTGAAATGTGGAAAATGGTCCGTTTTCAAATGTTTTATTTTTGAACGTCAGTTCACATTTGTAGGTGGATCATCAGTGTTAGAGCTAAAATTAGCATGTTTAAAGTGATTTTCATGCTTCCAGGGGCTCGGGAAGTTAATTAAATACCATTTGGAGGCATTTAATGTTCGAGCAAAAACAGCTGATTTTCGACAAAAGAGATAACACCCCCCCATTACGTCATGCTTCAGAAATGTGGAAAATGGTCCGTTTTCAAATGTTTTATTTTTGAACGTCAGTTCACATTTGTAGGTGGATCATCAGTGTTAGAGCTAAAATTAGCATGTTTAAAGTGATTTTCATGCTTCCAGGGGCTCGGGAAGTGAAATAAATACCATGGAGGCATTTAATGTTCGAGCAAAAACGGCTGATTTTCGACAAAAGAGATAACACCCCCCATTACGTCATGCTTCAGAAATGTGGAAAATGGTCCGTTTTCAAATGTTTTATTTTTGAACGTCAGTTCACATTTGTAGGTGGATCATCAGTGTTAGAGCTAAAATTAGCATGTTTAAAGTGATTTTCATGCTTCCAGGGGCTCGGGAAGTTAATTAAATACCATTTGGAGGCATTTAATGTTCGAGCAAAAACGGCTGATTTTCGACAAAAGAGATAACACCCCCCCATTACGTCATGCTTCAGAAATGTGGAAAATGGTCCGTTTTCAAATGTTTTATTTTTGAACGTCAGTTCACATTTGTAGGTGGATCATCAGTGTTGGAGCTAAAATTAGCATGTTTAAAGTGATTTTCATGCTTCCAGGGGCCCAAAACACAAGATTAATGGAATGGTTAAAAGTGCATGAAAATGGCCAATTTACTCACTCTGAGTTCTCAAAAAGGGTTTCTTCACCCCGGGAAGTGAAATAAATACCATTTGGAGGCATTTAATGTTCGAGCAAAAACGGCTGATTTTCGACAAAAGAGATAACACCCCCCCATTACGTCATGCTTCAGAAATGTGGAAAATGGTCCGTTTTCAAATGTTTTATTTTTGAACGTCAGTTCACATTTGTAGGTGGATCATCAGTGTTAGAGCTAAAATTAGCATGTTTAAAGTGATTTTCATGCTTCCAGGGGCTCGGGAAGTTAATTAAATACCATTTGGAGGCATTTAATGTTCGAGCAAAAACGGCTGATTTTCGACAAAAGAGATAACACCCCCCCCATTACGTCAAGCTTCAGAAATGTGGAAAATGGTCCGTTTTCAAATGTTTTATTTTTGAACGTCAGTTCACATTTGTAGGTGGATCATCAGTGTTAGAGCTAAAATTAGCATGTTTAAAGTGATTTTCATGCTTCCAGGGGCTCGGGAAGTGAAATAAATACCATTTGGAGGCATTTAATGTTCGAGCAAAAACGGCTGATTTTCGACAAAAGAGATAACACCCCCCCATTACGTCATGCTTCAGAAATGTGGAAAATGGTCCGTTTTCAAATGTTTTATTTTTGAACGTCAGTTCACATTTGTAGGTGGATCATCAGTGTTAGAGCTAAAATTAGCATGTTTAAAGTGATTTTCATGCTTCCAGGGGCCCAAAACACAAGATTAATGGAATGGTTAAAAGTGCATGAAAATGGCCAATTTACTCACTCTGAGTTCTCAAAAAGGGTTTCTTCACCCCGGGAAGTTAATTAAATACCATTTGGAGGCATTTAATGTTCGAGCAAAAACGGCTGATTTTCGACAAAAGAGATAACACCCCCCCATTACGTCATGCTTCAGAAATGTGGAAAATGGTCCGTTTTCAAATGTTTTATTTTTGAACGTCAGTTCACATTTGTAGGTGGATCATCAGTGTTAGAGCTAAAATTAGCATGCTTAAAGTGATTTTCATGCTTCCAGGGGCTCGGGAAGTTAATTAAATACCATTTGGAGGCATTTAATGTTCGAGCAAAAACGGCTGATTTTCGACAAAAGAGATAACACCCCCCCATTACGTCATGCTTCAGAAATGTGGAAAATGGTCCGTATTCAAATGTTTTATTTTTGAACGTCAGTTCACATTTGTAGGTGGATCATCAGTGTTAGAGCTAAAATTAGCATGTTTAAAGTGATTTTCATGCTTCCAGGGGCCCAAAACACAAGATTTATGGAATGGTTAAAAGTGCATGAAAATGGCCAATTTACTCACTCTGAGTTCTCAAAAAGGGTTTCTTCACCCCGGGAAGTTAATTAAATACCATTTGGAGGCATTTAATGTTCGAGCAAAAACGGCTGATTTTCGACAAAAGAGATAACACCCCCCCATTACGTCATGCTTCAGAAATGTGGAAAATGGTCCGTTTTCAAATGTTTTATTTTTGAACGTCAGTTCACATTTGTAGGTGGATCATCAGTGTTAGAGCTAAAATTAGCATGTTTAAAGTGATTTTCATGCTTCCAGGGGCTCGGGAAGTGAAATAAATACCATTTGGAGGCATTTAATGTTCGAGCAAAAACGGCTGATTTTCGACAAAAGAGATAACACCCCCCCATTACGTCATGCTTCAGAAATGTGGAAAATGGTCCGTTTTCAAATGTTTTATTTTTGAACGTCAGTTCACATTTGTAGGTGGATCATCAGTGTTAGAGCTAAAATTAGCATGTTTAAAGTGATTTTCATGCTTCCAGGGGCTCGGGAAGTTAATTAAATACCATTTGGAGGCATTTAATATTCGAGCAAAAATGGCTGATTTTCGACAAAAGAGATAACACCCCCCATTACGTCATGCTTCAGAAATGTGGAAAATGGTCCGTTTTCAAATGTTTTATTTTTGAACGTCAGTTCACATTTGTAGGTGGATCATCAGTGTTAGAGCTAAAATTAGCATGTTTAAAGTGATTTTCATGCTTCCAGGGGCCCAAAACACAAGATTAATGGAATGGTTAAAAGTGCATGAAAATGGCCAATTTACTCACTCTGAGTTCTCAAAAAGGGTTTCTTCACCCCGGGAAGTGAAATAAATACCATTTGGAGGCATTTAATGTTCGAGCAAAAACGGCTGATTTTCGACAAAAGAGATAACACCCCCCCCATTACGTCATGCTTCAAAAATGTGGAAAATGGTCTGTTTTCAAATGTTTTATTTTTGAACGTCAGTTCACATTTGTAGGTGGATCATCAGTGTTAGAGCTAAAATTAGCATGTTTAAAGTGATTTTCATGCTTCCAGGGGCCCAAAACACAAGATTTATGGAATGGTTAAAAGTGCATGAAAATGGCCAATTTACTCACTCTGAGTTCTCAAAAAGGGTTTCTTCACCCCGGGAAGTTAATTAAATACCATTTGGAGGCATTTAATGTTCGAGCAAAAACGGCTGATTTTCGACAAAAGAGATAACACCCCCCCATTACGTCATGCTTCAGAAATGTGGAAAATGGTCCGTTTTCAAATGTTTTATTTTTGAACGTCAGTTCACATTTGTAGGTGGATCATCAGTGTTAGAGCTAAAATTAGCATGTTTAAAGTGATTTTCATGCTTCCAGGGGCTCGGGAAGTTAATTAAATACCATTCGGAGGCATTTAATGTTCGAGCAAAAACGGCTGATTTTCGACAAAAGAGATAACACCCCCCCATTACGTCATGCTTCAGAAATGTGGAAAATGGTCCGTTTTCAAATGTTTTATTTTTGAACGTCAGTTCACATTTGTAGGTGGATCATCAGTGTTAGAGCTAAAATTAGCATGTTTAAAGTGATTTTCATGCTTCCAGGGGCCCAAAACACAAGATTTATGGAATGGTTAAAAGTGCATGAAAATGGCCAATTTACTCACTCTGAGTTCTCAAAAAGGGTTTCTTCACCCCGGGAAGTTAATTAAATACCATTTGGAGGCATTTAATGTTCGAGCAAAAACGGCTGATTTTCGACAAAAGAGATAACACCCCCCCATTACGTCATGCTTCAGAAATGTGGAAAATGGTCCGTTTTCAAATGTTTTATTTTTGAACGTCAGTTCACATTTGTAGGTGGATCATCAGTGTTAGAGCTAAAATTAGCATGTTTAAAGTGATTTTCATGCTTCCAGGGGCTCGGGAAGTGAAATAAATACCATTTGGAGGCATTTAATGTTCGAGCAAAAACGGCTGATTTTCGACAAAAGAGATAACACCCCCCCATTACGTCATGCTTCAGAAATGTGGAAAATGGTCCGTTTTCAAATGTTTTATTTTTGAACGTCAGTTCACATTTGTAGGTGGATCATCAGTGTTAGAGCTAAAATTAGCATGTTTAAAGTGATTTTCATGCTTCCAGGGGCTCGGGAAGTTAATTAAATACCATTTGGAGGCATTTAATATTCGAGCAAAAACGGCTGATTTTCGACAAAAGAGATAACACCCCCCATTACGTCATGCTTCAGAAATGTGGAAAATGGTCCGTTTTCAAATGTTTTATTTTTGAACGTCAGTTCACATTTGTAGGTGGATCATCAGTGTTAGAGCTAAAATTAGCATGTTTAAAGTGATTTTCATGCTTCCAGGGGCCCAAAACACAAGATTAATGGAATGGTTAAAAGTGCATGAAAATGGCCAATTTACTCACTCTGAGTTCTCAAAAAGGGTTTCTTCACCCCGGGAAGTGAAATAAATACCATTTGGAGGCATTTAATGTTCGAGCAAAAACGGCTGATTTTCGACAAAAGAGATAACACCCCCCCCATTACGTCATGCTTCAAAAATGTGGAAAATGGTCTGTTTTCAAATGTTTTATTTTTGAACGTCAGTTCACATTTGTAGGTGGATCATCAGTGTTAGAGCTAAAATTAGCATGTTTAAAGTGATTTTCATGCTTCCAGGGGCCCAAAACACAAGATTTATGGAATGGTTAAAAGTGCATGAAAATGGCCAATTTACTCACTCTGAGTTCTCAAAAAGGGTTTCTTCACCCCGGGAAGTTAATTAAATACCATTTGGAGGCATTTAATGTTCGAGCAAAAACGGCTGATTTTCGACAAAAGAGATAACACCCCCCCATTACGTCATGCTTCAGAAATGTGGAAAATGGTCCGTTTTCAAATGTTTTATTTTTGAACGTCAGTTCACATTTGTAGGTGGATCATCAGTGTTAGAGCTAAAATTAGCATGTTTAAAGTGATTTTCATGCTTCCAGGGGCTCAGGAAGTTAATTAAATACCATTCGGAGGCATTTAATGTTCGAGCAAAAACGGCTGATTTTCGACAAAAGAGATAACACCCCCCCATTACGTCATGCTTCAGAAATGTGGAAAATGGTCCGTTTTCAAATGTTTTATTTTTGAACGTCAGTTCACATTTGTAGGTGGATCATCAGTGTTAGAGCTAAAATTAGCATGTTTAAAGTGATTTTCATGCTTCCAGGGGCCCAAAACACAAGATTTATGGAATGGTTAAAAGTGCACGAAAATGGACAATTTACTCACTCTGAGTTCCCAAAAAGGGTTTCTTCACCCCGGGAAGTTAATTAAATACCATTTGGAGGCATTTAATGTTCGAGCAAAAACGGCTGATTTTCGACAAAAGAGATAACACCCCCCCATTACGTCATGCTTCAGAAATGTGGAAAATGGTCCGTTTTCAAATGTTTTATTTTTGAACGTCAGTTCACATTTGTAGGTGGATCATCAGTGTTAGAGCTAAAATTAGCATGTTTAAAGTGATTTTCATGCTTCCAGGGGCTCGGGAAGTTAATTAAATACCATTTGGAGGCATTTAATGTTCGAGCAAAAACGGCTGATTTTCGACAAAAGAGATAACACCCCCCCATTACGTCATGCTTCAGAAATGTGGAAAATGGTCCGTTTTCAAATGTTTTATTTTTGAACGTCAGTTCACATTTGTAGGTGGATCATCAGTGTTAGAGCTAAAATTAGCATGTTTAAAGTGATTTTCATGCTTCCAGGGGCCCAAAACACAAGATTTATGGAATGGTTAAAAGTGCATGAAAATGGCCAATTTACTCACTCTGAGTTCTCAAAAAGGGTTTCTTCACCCCGGGAAGTTAATTAAATACCATTTGGAGGCATTTAATGTTCGAGCAAAAACGGCTGATTTTCGACAAAAGAGATAACACCCCCCCCATTACGTCATGCTTCAGAAATGTGGAAAATGGTCCGTTTTCAAATGTTTTATTTTTGAACGTCAGTTCACATTTGTAGGTGGATCATCAGTGTTAGAGCTAAAATTAGCATGTTTAAAGTGATTTTCATGCTTCCAGGGGCCCAAAACACAAGATTTATGGAATGGTTAAAAGGGCATGAAAATGGCCAATTTACTCACTCTGAGTTCTCAAAAAGGGTTTCTTCACCCCGGGAAGTTAATTAAATACCATTTGGAGGCATTTAATGTTCGAGCAAAAACGGCTGATTTTCGACAAAAGAGATAACACCCCCCCCATTACGTCATGCTTCAGAAATGTGGAAAATGGTCCGTTTTCAAATGTTTTATTTTTGAACGTCAGTTCACATTTGTAGGTGGATCATCAGTGTTAGAGCTAAAATTTGCATGTTTAAAGTGATTTTCATGCTTCCAGGGGCTCGGGAAGTTAATTAAATACCATTTGGAGGCATTTAATGTTCGAGCAAAAACGGCTGATTTTCGACAAAAGAGATAACACCCCCCCTTTACGTCATGCTTCAGAAATGTGGAAAATGGTCCGTTTTCAAATGTTTTATTTTTGAACGTCAGTTCACATTTGTAGGTGGATCATCAGTGTTAGAGCTAAAATTAGCATGTTTAAAGTGATGTTCATGCTTCCAGGGGCTCGGGAAGTTAATTTAATACCATTTGGAGGCATTTAATGTTCGAGCAAAAACGGCTGATTTTCGACAAAAGAGATAACACCCCCCCATTACGTCATGCTTCAGAAATGTGGAAAATGGTCCGTTTTCAAATGTTTTATTTTTGAACGTCAGTTCACATTTGTAGGTGGATCATCAGTGTTAGAGCTAAAATTAGCATGTTTAAAGTGATTTTCATGCTTCCAGGGGCTCGGGAAGTGAAATAAATACCATTTGGAGGCATTTAATGTTCGAGCAAAAACGGCTGATTTTCGACAAAAGAGATAACACCCCCCCATTACGTCATGCTTCAGAAATGTGGAAAATGGTCCGTTTTCAAATGTTTTATTTTTGAACGTCAGTTCACATTTGTAGGTGGATCATCAGTGTTAGAGCTAAAATTAGCATGTTTAAAGTGATTTTCATGCTTCCAGGGGCTCGGGAAGTTAATTAAATACCATTTGGAGGCATTTAATATTCGAGCAAAAACGGCTGATTTTCGACAAAAGAGATAACACCCCCCATTACGTCATGCTTCAGAAATGTGGAAAATGGTCCGTTTTCAAATGTTTTATTTTTGAACGTCAGTTCACATTTGTAGGTGGATCATCAGTGTTAGAGCTAAAATTAGCATGTTTAAAGTGATTTTCATGCTTCCAGGGGCCCAAAACACAAGATTAATGGAATGGTTAAAAGTGCATGAAAATGGCCAATTTACTCACTCTGAGTTCTCAAAAAGGGTTTCTTCACCCCGGGAAGTGAAATAAATACCATTTGGAGGCATTTAATGTTCGAGCAAAAACGGCTGATTTTCGACAAAAGAGATAACACCCCCCCCCATTACGTCATGCTTCAAAAATGTGGAAAATGGTCTGTTTTCAAATGTTTTATTTTTGAACGTCAGTTCACATTTGTAGGTGGATCATCAGTGTTAGAGCTAAAATTAGCATGTTTAAAGTGATTTTCATGCTTCCAGGGGCCCAAAACACAAGATTTATGGAATGGTTAAAAGTGCATGAAAATGGCCAATTTACTCACTCTGAGTTCTCAAAAAGGGTTTCTTCACCCCGGGAAGTTAATTAAATACCATTTGGAGGCATTTAATGTTCGAGCAAAAACGGCTGATTTTCGACAAAAGAGATAACACCCCCCCATTACGTCATGCTTCAGAAATGTGGAAAATGGTCCGTTTTCAAATGTTTTATTTTTGAACGTCAGTTCACATTTGTAGGTGGATCATCAGTGTTAGAGCTAAAATTAGCATGTTTAAAGTGATTTTCATGCTTCCAGGGGCTCGGGAAGTTAATTAAATACCATTCGGAGGCATTTAATGTTCGAGCAAAAACGGCTGATTTTCGACAAAAGAGATAACACCCCCCCATTACGTCATGCTTCAGAAATGTGGAAAATGGTCCGTTTTCAAATGTTTTATTTTTGAACGTCAGTTCACATTTGTAGGTGGATCATCAGTGTTAGAGCTAAAATTAGCATGTTTAAAGTGATTTTCATGCTTCCAGGGGCCCAAAACACAAGATTTATGGAATGGTTAAAAGTGCACGAAAATGGACAATTTACTCACTCTGAGTTCTCAAAAAGGGTTTCTTCACCCCGGGAAGTTAATTAAATACCATTTGGAGGCATTTAATGTTCGAGCAAAAACGGCTGATTTTCGACAAAAGAGATAACACCCCCCCATTACGTCATGCTTCAGAAATGTGGAAAATGGTCCGTTTTCAAATGTTTTATTTTTGAACGTCAGTTCACATTTGTAGGTGGATCATCAGTGTTAGAGCTAAAATTAGCATGTTTAAAGTGATTTTCATGCTTCCAGGGGCTCGGGAAGTTAATTAAATACCATTTGGAGGCATTTAATGTTCGAGCAAAAACGGCTGATTTTCGACAAAAGAGATAACACCCCCCATTACGTCATGCTTCAGAAAATGTGGAAAATGGTCCGTTTTCAAATGTTTTATTTTTGAACGTCAGTTCACATTTGTAGGTGGATCATCAGTGTTAGAGCTAAAATTAGCACGTTTAAAGTGATTTTCATGCTTCCAGGGGCCCAAAACACAAGATTTATGGAATGGTTAAAAGTGCATGAAAATGGCCAATTTACTCACTCTGAGTTCTCAAAAAGGGTTCTTCACCCCGGGAAGTTAATTAAATACCATTTGGAGGCATTTAATGTTCGAGCAAAAACGGCTGATTTTCGACAAAAGAGATAACACCCCCCCATTACGTCATGCTTCAGAAATGTGGAAAATGGTCCGTTTTCAAATGTTTTATTTTTGAACGTCAGTTCACATTTGTAGGTGGATCATCAGTGTTAGAGCTAAAATTAGCATGTTTAAAGTGATTTTCATGCTTCCAGGGGCTCGGGAAGTTAATTAAATACCATTTGGAGGCACTTAATGTTCGAGCAAAAACGGCTGATTTTCGACAAAAGAGATAACACCCCCCCATTACGTCATGCTTCAGAAATGTGGAAAATGGTCCGTTTTCAAATGTTTTATTTTTGAACGTCAGTTCACATTTGTAGGTGGATCATCAGTGTTAGAGCTAAAAATTAGCATGTTTAAAGTGATTTTCATGCTTCCAGGGGCTCGGGAAGTTAATTAAATACCATTTGGAGGCATTTAATGTTCGAGCAAAAACGGCTGATTTTCGACAAAACAGATAACACCCCCCCATTACGTCATGCTTCAGAAATGTGGAAAATGGTCCGTTTTCAAATGTTTTATTTTTGAACGTCAGTTCACATTTGTAGGTGGATCATCAGTGTTAGAGCTAAAATTAGCATGTTTAAAGTGATTTTCATGCTTCCAGGGGCTCGGGAAGTGAAATAAATACCATTTGGAGGCATTTAATGTTCGAGCAAAAACGGCTGATTTTCGACAAAAGAGATAACACCCCCCCATTACGTCATGCTTCAGAAATGTGGAAAATGGTCCGTTTTCAAATGTTTTATTTTTTAACGTCAGTTCACATTTGTAGGTGGATCATCAGTGTTAGAGCTAAAATTAGCATGTTTAAAGTGATTTTCATGCTTCCAGGGGCTCGGGAAGTTAATTAAATACCATTTGGAGGCATTTAATGTTCGAGCAAAAACGGCTGATTTTCGACAAAAGAGATAACACCCCCCCATTACGTCATGCTTCAGAAATGTGGAAAATGGTCCGTTTTCAAATGTTTTATTTTTGAACGTCAGTTCACATTTGTAGGTGGATCATCAGTGTTGGAGCTAAAATTAGCATGTTTAAAGTGATTTTCATGCTTCCAGGGGCCCAAAACACAAGATTAATGGAATGGTTAAAAGTGCATGAAAATGGCCAATTTACTCACTCTGAGTTCTCAAAAAGGGTTTCTTCACCCCGGGAAGTGAAATAAATACCATTTGGAGGCATTTAATGTTCGAGCAAAAACGGCTGATTTTCGACAAAAGAGATAACACCCCCCCATTACGTCATGCTTCAGAAATGTGGAAAATGGTCCGTTTTCAAATGTTTTATTTTTGAACGTCAGTTCACATTTGTAGGTGGATCATCAGTGTTAGAGCTAAAATTAGCATGTTTAAAGTGATTTTCATGCTTCCAGGGGCTCGGGAAGTTAATTAAATACCATTTGGAGGCATTTAATGTTCGAGCAAAAACGGCTGATTTTCGACAAAAGAGATAACACCCCCCCATTACGTCAAGCTTCAGAAATGTGGAAAATGGTCCGTTTTCAAATGTTTTATTTTTGAACGTCAGTTCACATTTGTAGGTGGATCATCAGTGTTAGAGCTAAAATTAGCATGTTTAAAGTGATTTTCATGCTTCCAGGGGCCCAAAACACAAGATTAATGGAATGGTTAAAAGTGCATGAAAATGGCCAATTTACTCACTCTGAGTTCTCAAAAAGGGTTTCTTCACCCCGGGAAGTTAATTAAATACCATTTGGAGGCATTTAATGTTCGAGCAAAAACGGCTGATTTTCGACAAAAGAGATAACACCCCCCCATTACGTCATGCTTCAGAAATGTGGAAAATGGTCCGTTTTCAAATGTTTTATTTTTGAACGTCAGTTCACATTTGTAGGTGGATCATCAGTGTTAGAGCTAAAATTAGCATGCTTAAAGTGATTTTTCATGCTTCCAGGGGCTCGGGAAGTTAATTAAATACCATTTGGAGGCATTTAATGTTCGAGCAAAAACGGCTGATTTTCGACAAAAGAGATAACACCCCCCCATTACGTCATGCTTCAGAAATGTGGAAAATGGTCCGTTTTCAAATGTTTTATTTTTGAACGTCAGTTCACATTTGTAGGTGGATCATCAGTGTTAGAGCTAAAATTAGCATGTTTAAAGTGATTTTCATGCTTCCAGGGGCTCGGGAAGTGAAATAAATACCATTTGGAGGCATTTAATGTTCGAGCAAAAACGGCTGATTTTCGACAAAAGAGATAACACCCCCCCATTACGTCATGCTTCAGAAATGTGGAAAATGGTCCGTTTTCAAATGTTTTATTTTTGAACGTCAGTTCACATTTGTAGGTGGATCATCAGTGTTAGAGCTAAAATTAGCATGTTTAAAGTGATTTTCATGCTTCCAGGGGCCCAAAACACAAGATTTATGGAATGGTTAAAAGTGCATGAAAATGGCCAATTTACTCACTCTGAGTTCTCAAAAAGGGTTTCTTCACCCCGGGAAGTTAATTAAATACCATTTGGAGGCATTTAATGTTCGAGCAAAAACGGCTGATTTTCGACAAAAGAGATAACACCCCCCCCATTACGTCATGCTTCAGAAATGTGGAAAATGGTCCGTTTTCAAATGTTTTATTTTTGAACGTCAGTTCACATTTGTAGGTGGATCATCAGTGTTAGAGCTAAAATTAGCATGTTTAAAGTGATTTTCATGCTTCCAGGGGCTCGGGAAGTTAATTAAATACCATTTGGAGGCATTTAATGTTCGAGCAAAAACGGCTGATTTTCGACAAAAGAGATAACACCCCCCCATTACGTCATGCTTCAGAAATGTGGAAAATGGTCCGTTTTCAAATGTTTTATTTTTGAACGTCAGTTCACATTTGTAGGTGGATCATCAGTGTTAGAGCTAAAATTAGCATGTTTAAAGTGATTTTCATGCTTCCAGGGGCTCGGGAAGTTAATTAAATACCATTTGGAGGCATTTAATGTTCGAGCAAAAACGGCTGATTTTCGACAAAAGAGATAACACCCCCCATTACGTCATGCTTCAGAAATGTGGAAAATGGTCCGTTTTCAAATGTTTTATTTTTGAACGTCAGTTCACATTTGTAGGTGGATCATCAGTGTTAGAGCTAAAATTAGCACGTTTAAAGTGATTTTCATGCTTCCAGGGGCCCAAAACACAAGATTTATGGAATGGTTAAAAGTGCATGAAAATGGCCAATTTACTCACTCTGAGTTCTCAAAAAGGGTTTCTTCACCCCGGGAAGTTAATTAAATACCATTTGGAGGCATTTAATGTTCGAGCAAAAACGGCTGATTTTCGACAAAAGAGATAACACCCCCCCATTACGTCATGCTTCAGAAATGTGGAAAATGGTCCGTTTTCAAATGTTTTATTTTTGAACGTCAGTTCACATTTGTAGGTGGATCATCAGTGTTAGAGCTAAAATTAGCATGTTTAAAGTGATTTTCATGCTTCCAGGGGCTCGGGAAGTTAATTAAATACCATTTGGAGGCATTTAATGTTCGAGCAAAAACGGCTGATTTTCGACAAAAGAGATAACACCCCCCATTATGTCATGCTTCAGAAATGTGGAAAATGGTCCGTTTTCAAATGTTTTATTTTTGAACGTCAGTTCACATTTGTAGGTGGATCATCAGTGTTAGAGCTAAAAATTAGCATGTTTAAAGTGATTTTCATGCTTCCAGGGGCTCGGGAAGTTAATTAAATACCATTTGGAGGCATTTAATGTTCGAGCAAAAACGGCTGATTTTCGACAAAAGAGATAACACCCCCCCATTACGTCATGCTTCAGAAATGTGGAAAATGGTCCGTTTTCAAATGTTTTATTTTTGAACGTCAGTTCACATTTGTAGGTGGATCATCAGTGTTAGAGCTAAAATTAGCATGTTTAAAGTGATTTTCATGCTTCCAGGGGCTCGGGAAGTGAAATAAATACCATTTGGAGGCATTTAATGTTCGAGCAAAAACGGCTGATTTTCGACAAAAGAGATAACACCCCCCCATTACGTCATGCTTCAGAAATGTGGAAAATGGTCCGTTTTCAAATGTTTTATTTTTTAACGTCAGTTCACATTTGTAGGTGGATCATCAGTGTTAGAGCTAAAATTAGCATGTTTAAAGTGATTTTCATGCTTCCAGGGGCTCGGGAAGTTAATTAAATACCATTTGGAGGCATTTAATGTTCGAGCAAAAACGGCTGATTTTCGACAAAAGAGATAACACCCCCCCATTACGTCATGCTTCAGAAATGTGGAAAATGGTCCGTTTTCAAATGTTTTATTTTTGAACGTCAGTTCACATTTGTAGGTGGATCATCAGTGTTGGAGCTAAAATTAGCATGTTTTAAAGTGATTTTCATGCTTCCAGGGGCCCAAAACACAAGATTAATGGAATGGTTAAAAGTGCATGAAAATGGCCAATTTACTCACTCTGAGTTCTCAAAAAGGGTTTCTTCACCCCGGGAAGTGAAATAAATACCATTTGGAGGCATTTAATGTTCGAGCAAAAACGGCTGATTTTCGACAAAAGAGATAACACCCCCCCATTACGTCATGCTTCAGAAATGTGGAAAATGGTCCGTTTTCAAATGTTTTATTTTTGAACGTCAGTTCACATTTGTAGGTGGATCATCAGTGTTAGAGCTAAAATTAGCATGTTTAAAGTGATTTTCATGCTTCCAGGGGCTCGGGAAGTTAATTAAATACCATTTGGAGGCATTTAATGTTCGAGCAAAAACGGCTGATTTTCGACAAAAGAGATAACACCCCCCCCATTACGTCAAGCTTCAGAAATGTGGAAAATGGTCCGTTTTCAAATGTTTTATTTTTGAACGTCAGTTCACATTTGTAGGTGGATCATCAGTGTTAGAGCTAAAATTAGCATGTTTAAAGTGATTTTCATGCTTCCAGGGGCTCGGGAAGTGAAATAAATACCATTTGGAGGCATTTAATGTTCGAGCAAAAACGGCTGATTTTCGACAAAAGAGATAACACCCCCCCATTACGTCATGCTTCAGAAATGTGGAAAATGGTCCGTTTTCAAATGTTTTATTTTTGAACGTCAGTTCACATTTGTAGGTGGATCATCAGTGTTAGAGCTAAAATTAGCATGTTTAAAGTGATTTTCATGCTTCCAGGGGCCCAAAACACAAGATTAATGGAATGGTTAAAAGTGCATGAAAATGGCCAATTTACTCACTCTGAGTTCTCAAAAAGGGTTTCTTCACCCCGGGAAGTTAATTAAATACCATTTGGAGGCATTTAATGTTCGAGCAAAAACGGCTGATTTTCGACAAAAGAGATAACACCCCCCCATTACGTCATGCTTCAGAAATGTGGAAAATGGTCCGTTTTCAAATGTTTTATTTTTGAACGTCAGTTCACATTTGTAGGTGGATCATCAGTGTTAGAGCTAAAATTAGCATGCTTAAAGTGATTTTCATGCTTCCAGGGGCTCGGGAAGTTAATTAAATACCATTTGGAGGCATTTAATGTTCGAGCAAAAACGGCTGATTTTCGACAAAAGAGATAACACCCCCCCATTACGTCATGCTTCAGAAATGTGGAAAATGGTCCGTTTTCAAATGTTTTATTTTTGAACGTCAGTTCACATTTGTAGGTGGATCATCAGTGTTAGAGCTAAAATTAGCATGTTTAAAGTGATTTTCATGCTTCCAGGGGCCCAAAACACAAGATTTATGGAATGGTTAAAAGTGCATGAAAATGGCCAATTTACTCACTCTGAGTTCTCAAAAAGGGTTTCTTCACCCCGGGAAGTTAATTAAATACCATTTGGAGGCATTTAATGTTCGAGCAAAAACGGCTGATTTTCGACAAAAGAGATAACACCCCCCCATTACGTCATGCTTCAGAAATGTGGAAAATGGTCCGTTTTCAAATGTTTTATTTTTGAACGTCAGTTCACATTTGTAGGTGGATCATCAGTGTTAGAGCTAAAATTAGCATGTTTAAAGTGATTTTCATGCTTCCAGGGGCTCGGGAAGTTAATTAAATACCATTTGGAGGCATTTAATGTTCGAGCAAAAACGGCTGATTTTCGACAAAAGAGATAACACCCCCCCATTACGTCATGCTTCAGAAATGTGGAAAATGGTCCGTTTTCAAATGTTTTATTTTTGAACGTCAGTTCACATTTGTAGGTGGATCATCAGTGTTAGAGCTAAAATAGCATGTTTAAAGTGATTTTCATGCTTCCAGGGGCTCGGGAAGTGAAATAAATACCATTTGGAGGCATTTAATGTTCGAGCAAAAACGGCTGATTTTCGACAAAAGAGATAACACCCCCCCATTACGTCATGCTTTAGAAATGTGGAAAATGGTCCGTTTTCAAATGTTTTATTTTTGAACGTCAGTTCACATTTGTAGGTGGATCATCAGTGTTAGAGCTAAAATTAGCATGTTTAAAGTGATTTTCATGCTTCCAGGGGCCCAAAACACAAGATTTATGGAATGGTTAAAAGTGCATGAAAATGGCCAATTTACTCACTCTGAGTTCTCAAAAAGGGTTTCTTCACCCCGGGAAGTTAATTAAATACCATTTGGAGGCATTTAATGTTCGAGCAAAAACGGCTGATTTTCGACAAAAGAGATAACACCCCCCCCATTACGTCATGCTTCAGAAATGTGGAAAATGGTCCGTTTTCAAATGTTTTATTTTTGAACGTCAGTTCACATTTGTAGGTGGATCATCAGTGTTTAAGA
>NW_028247504.1:0-25892 GCF_964263255.1 Lissotriton vulgaris | reverse complement strand
CGGACCATTTTCCACATTTCTGAAGCATGACGTAATGGGGGGGTGTTATCTCTTTTGTCGAAAATCAGCCGTTTTTGCTCGAACATTAAATGCCTCCAAATGGTATTTAATTAACTTCCCGGGGTGAAGAAACCCTTTTTGAGAACTCAGAGTGAGTAAATTGGCCATTTTCATGCACTTTTAACCATTCCATAAATCTTGTGTTTTGGGCCCCTGGAAGCATGAAAATCACTTTAAACATGCTAATTTTAGCTCTAACACTGATGATCCACCTACAAATGTGAACTGACGTTCAAAAATAAAACATTTGAAAACGGACCATTTTCCACATTTCTGAAGCATGACGTAATGGGGGGGTGTTATCTCTTTTGTCGAAAATCAGCCGTTTTTGCTCGAACATTAAATGCCTCCAAATGGTATTTAATTAACTTCCCGAGCCCCTGGAAGCATGAAAATCACTTTAAACATGCTAATTGTAGCTCTAACACTGATGATCCACCTACAAATGTGAACTGACGTTCAAAAATAAAACATTTGAAAACGGACCATTTTCCACATTTCTGAAGCATGACGTAATGGGGGGGTGTTATCTCTTTTGTCGAAAATCAGCCGTTTTTGCTCGAACATTAAATGCCTCCAAATGGTATTTAATTAACTTCCCGAGCCCCTGGAAGCATGAAAATCACTTTAAACATGCTAATTTTAGCTCTAACACTGATGATCCACCTACAAATGTGAACTGACGTTCAAAAATAAAACATTTGAAAACGGACCATTTTCCACATTTCTGAAGCATGACGTAATGGGGGGGTGTTATCTCTTTTGTCGAAAATCAGCCGTTTTTGCTCGAACATTAAATGCCTCCAAATGGTATTTAATTAACTTCCCGAGCCCCTGGAAGCATGAAAATCACTTTAAACATGCTAATTTTAGCTCTAACACTGATGATCCACCTACAAATGTGAACTGACGTTCAAAAATAAAACATTTGAAAACGGACCATTTTCCACATTTCTGAAGCATGACGTAATGGGGGGGTGTTATCTCTTTTGTCGAAAATCAGCCGTTTTTGCTCGAACATTAAATGCCTCCAAATGGTATTTAATTAACTTCCCGAGCCCCTGGAAGCATGAAAATCACTTTAAACATGCTAATTTTAGCTCTAACACTGATGATCCACCTACAAATGTGAACTGACGTTCAAAAATAAAACATTTGAAAACGGACCATTTTCCACATTTCTGAAGCATGACGTAATGGGGGGGTGTTATCTCTTTTGTCGAAAATCAGCCGTTTTTGCTCGAACATTAAATGCCTCCAAATGGTATTTAATTAACTTCCCGGGGTGAAGAAACCCTTTTTGAGAACTCAGAGTGAGTAAATTGGCCATTTTCATGCACTTTTAACCATTCCATAAATCTTGTGTTTTGGGCCCCTGGAAGCATGAAAAATCACTTTAAACATGCTAATTTTAGCTCTAACACTGATGATCCACCTACAAATGTGAACTGACGTTCAAAAATAAAACATTTGAAAACGGACCATTTTCCACATTTCTGAAGCATGACGTAATGGGGGGGTGTTATCTCTTTTGTCGAAAATCAGCCGTTTTTGCTCGAACATTAAATGCCTCCAAATGGTATTTAATTAACTTCCCGAGCCCCTGGAAGCATGAAAATCACTTTAAACATGCTAATTTTAGCTCTAACACTGATGATCCACCTACAAATGTGAACTGACGTTCAAAAATAAAACATTTGAAAACGGACCATTTTCCACATTTCTGAAGCATGACGTAATGGGGGGGTGTTATCTCTTTTGTCGAAAATCAGCCGTTTTGCTCGAACATTAAATGCCTCCAAATGGTATTTAATTAACTTCCCGAGCCCCTGGAAGCATGAAAATCACTTTAAACATGCTAATTTTAGCTCTAACACTGATGATCCACCTACAAATGTGAACTGACGTTCAAAAATAAAACATTTGAAAACGGACCATTTTCCACATTTCTGAAGCATGACGTAATGGGGGGGTGTTATCTCTTTTGTCGAAAATCAGCCGTTTTTGCTCGAACATTAAATGCCTCCAAATGGTATTTAATTAACTTCCCGAGCCCCTGGAAGCATGAAAATCACTTTAAACATGCTAATTTTAGCTCTAACACTGATGATCCACCTACAAATGTGAACTGACGTTCAAAAATAAAACATTTGAAAACGGACCATTTTCCACATTTCTGAAGCATGACGTAATGGGGGGTGTTATCTCTTTTGTCGAAAATCAGCCGTTTTTGCTCGAACATTAAATGCCTCCAAATGGTATTTAATTAACTTCCCGAGCCCCTGGAAGCATGAAAATCACTTTAAACATGCTAATTTTAGCTCTAACACTGATGATCCACCTACAAATGTGAACTGACGTTCAAAAATAAAACATTTGAAAACTGACCATTTTCCACATTTCTGAAGCATGACGTAATGGGGGGGTGTTATCTCTTTTGTCGAAAATCAGCCGTTTTTGCTCGAACATTAAATGCCTCCAAATGGTATTTAATTAACTTCCCGAGCCCCTGGAAGCATGAAAATCACTTTAAACATGCTAATTTTAGCTCTAACACTGATGATCCACCTACAAATGTGAACTGACGTTCAAAAATAAAACATTTGAAAACGGACCATTTTCCACATTTCTGAAGCATGACGTAATGGGGGGGTGTTATCTCTTTGTCGAAAATCAGCCGTTTTGCTCGAACATTAAATGCCTCCAAATGGTATTTAATTAACTTCCCGAGCCCCTGGAAGCATGAAAATCACTTTAAACATGCTAATTTTAGCTCTAACACTGATGATCCACCTACAAATGTGAACTGACGTTCAAAAATAAAACATTTGAAAACGGACCATTTTCCACATTTCTGAAGCATGACGTAATGGGGGGGTGTTATCTCTTTTGTCGAAAATCAGCCGTTTTGCTCGAACATTAAATGCCTCCAAATGGTATTTAATTAACTTCCCGAGCCCCTGGAAGCATGAAAATCACTTTAAACATGCTAATTTTAGCTCTAACACTGATGATCCACCTACAAATGTGAACTGACGTTCAAAAATAAAACATTTGAAAACGGACCATTTTCCACATTTCTGAAGCATGACGTAATGGGGGGGTGTTATCTCTTTTGTCGAAAATCAGCCGTTTTTGCTCGAACATTAAATGCCTCCAAATGGTATTTAATTAACTTCCCGAGCCCCTGGAAGCATGAAAATCACTTTAAACATGCTAATTTTAGCTCTAACACTGATGATCCACCTACAAATGTGAACTGACGTTCAAAAATAAAACATTTGAAAACGGACCATTTTCCACATTTCTGAAGCATGACGTAATGGGGGGGTGTTATCTCTTTTGTCGAAAATCAGCCGTTTTTGCTCGAACATTAAATGCCTCCAAATGGTATTTAATTAACTTCCCGAGCCCCTGGAAGCATGAAAATCACTTTAAACATGCTAATTTTAGCTCTAACACTGATGATCCACCTACAAATGTAAACTGACGTTCAAAAATAAAACATTTGAAAACGGACCATTTTCCACATTTCTGAAGCATGACGTAATGGGGGGGGTGTTATCTCTTTTGTCGAAAATCAGCCGTTTTTGCTCGAACATTAAATGCCTCCAAATGGTATTTAATTAACTTCCCGGGGTGAAGAAACCCTTTTTGAGAACTCAGAGTGAGTAAATTGGCCATTTTCATGCACTTTTAACCATTCCATAAATCTTGTGTTTTGGGCCCCTGGAAGCATGAAAATCACTTTAAACATGCTAATTTTAGCTCTAACACTGATGATCCACCTACAAATGTGAACTGACGTTCAAAAATAAAACATTTGAAAACGGACCATTTTCCACATTTCTGAAGCATGACGTAATGGGGGGGTGTTATCTCTTTTGTCGAAAATCAGCCGTTTTTGCTCGAACATTAAATGCCTCCAAATGGTATTTAATTAACTTCCCGAGCCCCTGGAAGCATGAAAATCACTTTAAACATGCTAATTTTAGCTCTAACACTGATGATCCACCTACAAATGTGAACTGACGTTCAAAAATAAAACATTTGAAAACGGACCATTTTCCACATTTCTGAAGCATGACGTAATGGGGGGGTGTTATCTCTTTTGTCGAAAATCAGCCGTTTTTGCTCGAACATTAAATGCCTCCAAATGGTATTTAATTAACTTCCCGAGCCCCTGGAAGCATGAAAATCACTTTAAACATGCTAATTTTAGCTCTAACACTGATGATCCACCTACAAATGTGAACTGACGTTCAAAAATAAAACATTTGAAAACGGACCATTTTCCACATTTCTGAAGCATGACGTAATGGGGGGGTGTTATCTCTTTTGTCGAAAATCAGCCGTTTTTGCTCGAACATTAAATGCCTCCAAATGGTATTTAATTAACTTCCCGAGCCCCTGGAAGCATGAAAATCACTTTAAACATGCTAATTTTAGCTCTAACACTGATGATCCACCTACAAATGTGAACTGACGTTCAAAAATAAAACATTGAAAACGGACCATTTTCCACATTTCTGAAGCATGACGTAATGGGGGGGTGTTATCTCTTTTGTCGAAAATCAGCCGTTTTTGCTCGAACATTAAATGCCTCCAAATGGTATTTAATTAACTTCCCGAGCCCCTGGAAGCATGAAAATCACTTTAAACATGCTAATTTTAGCTCTAACACTGATGATCCACCTACAAATGTGAACTGACGTTCAAAAATAAAACATTTGAAAACGGACCATTTTCCACATTTCTGAAGCATGACGTAATGGGGGGGGTGTTATCTCTTTTGTCGAAAATCAGCCGTTTTTGCTCGAACATTAAATGCCTCCAAATGGTATTTAATTAACTTCCCGGGGTGAAGAAACCCTTTTTGAGAACTCAGAGTGAGTAAATTGGCCATTTTCATGCACTTTTAACCATTCCATAAATCTTGTGTTTTGGGCCCCTGGAAGCATGAAAATCACTTTAAACATGCTAATTTTAGCTCTAACACTGATGATCCACCTACAAATGTGAACTGACGTTCAAAAATAAAACATTTGAAAACGGACCATTTTCCACATTTCTGAAGCATGACGTAATGGGGGGGGTGTTATCTCTTTGTCGAAAATCAGCCGTTTTTGCTCGAACATTAAATGCCTCCAAATGGTATTTAATTAACTTCCCGGGGTGAAGAAACCCTTTTTGAGAACTCAGAGTGAGTAAATTGGCCATTTTCATGCACTTTTAACTATTCCATAAATCTTGTGTTTTGGGCCCCTGGAAGCATGAAAATCACTTTAAACATGCTAATTTTAGCTCTAACACTGATGATCCACCTACAAATGTGAACTGACGTTCAAAAATAAAACATTTGAAAACGGACCATTTTCCACATTTCTGAAGCATGACGTAATGGGGGGGTGTTATCTCTTTTGTCGAAAATCAGCCGTTTTTGCTCGAACATTAAATGCCTCCAAATGGTATTTAATTAACTTCCCGGGGTGAAGAAACCCTTTTTGAGAACTCAGAGTGAGTAAATTGGCCATTTTCATGCACTTTTAACCATTCCATAAATCTTGTGTTTTGGGCCCCTGGAAGCATGAAAATCACTTTAAACATGCTAATTTTAGCTCTAACACTGATGATCCACCTACAAATGTGAACTGACGTTCAAAAATAAAACATTTGAAAACGGACCATTTTCCACATTTCTGAAGCATGACGTAATGGGGGGGTGTTATCTCTTTTGTCGAAAATCAGCCGTTTTTGCTCGAACATTAAATGCCTCCAAATGGTATTTAATTAACTTCCCGAGCCCCTGGAAGCATGAAAATCACTTTAAACATGCTAATTTTAGCTCTAACACTGATGATCCACCTACAAATGTGAACTGACGTTCAAAAATAAAACATTTGAAAACGGACCATTTTCCACATTTCTGAAGCATGACGTAATGGGGGGGTGTTATCTCTTTTGTCGAAAATCAGCCGTTTTTGCTCGAACATTAAATGCCTCCAAATGGTATTTAATTAACTTCCCGAGCCCCTGGAAGCATGAAAATCACTTTAAACATGCTAATTTTAGCTCTAACACTGATGATCCACCTACAAATGTGAACTGACGTTCAAAAATAAAACATTTGAAAACGGACCATTTTCCACATTTCTGAAGCATGACGTAATGGGGGGGTGTTATCTCTTTTGTCGAAAATCAGCCGTTTTTGCTCGAACATTAAATGCCTCCAAATGGTATTTAATTAACTTCCCGAGCCCCTGGAAGCATGAAAATCACTTTAAACATGCTAATTTTAGCTCTAACACTGATGATCCACCTACAAATGTGAACTGACGTTCAAAAATAAAACATTTGAAAACGGACCATTTTCCACATTTCTGAAGCATGACGTAATGGGGGGGTGTTATCTCTTTTGTCGAAAATCAGCCGTTTTTGCTCGAACATTAAATGCCTCCAAATGGTATTTAATTAACTTCCCGGGGTGAAGAAACCCTTTTTGAGAACTCAGAGTGAGTAAATTGGCCATTTTCATGCACTTTTAACCATTCCATAAATCTTGTGTTTTGGGCCCCTGGAAGCATGAAAATCACTTTAAACATGCTAATTTTAGCTCTAACACTGATGATCCACCTACAAATGTGAACTGACGTTCAAAAATAAAACATTTGAAAACGGACCATTTTCCACATTTCTGAAGCATGACGTAATGGGGGGGTGTTATCTCTTTTGTCGAAAATCAGCCGTTTTTGCTCGAACATTAAATGCCTCCAAATGGTATTTAATTAACTTCCCGAGCCCCTGGAAGCATGAAAATCACTTTAAACATGCTAATTTTAGCTCTAACACTGATGATCCACCTACAAATGTGAACTGACGTTCAAAAATAAAACATTTGAAAACGGACCATTTTCCACATTTCTGAAGCATGACGTAATGGGGGGGTGTTATCTCTTTTGTCGAAAATCAGCCGTTTTTGCTCGAACATTAAATGCCTCCAAATGGTATTTAATTAACTTCCCGAGCCCCTGGAAGCATGAAAATCACTTTAAACATGCTAATTTTAGCTCTAACACTGATGATCCACCTACAAATGTGAACTGACGTTCAAAAATAAAACATTTGAAAACGGACCATTTTCCACATTTCTGAAGCATGACGTAATGGGGGGGTGTTATCTCTTTTGTCGAAAATCAGCCGTTTTTGCTCGAACATTAAATGCCTCCAAATGGTATTTAATTAACTTCCCGAGCCCCTGGAAGCATGAAAATCACTTTAAACATGCTAATTTTAGCTCTAACACTGATGATCCACCTACAAATGTGAACTGACGTTCAAAAATAAAACATTTGAAAACGGACCATTTTCCACATTTCTGAAGCATGACGTAATGGGGGGGTGTTATCTCTTTTGTCGAAAATCAGCCGTTTTTGCTCGAACATTAAATGCCTCCAAATGGTATTTAATTAACTTCCCGAGCCCCTGGAAGCATGAAAATCACTTTAAACATGCTAATTTTAGCTCTAACACTGATGATCCACCTACAAATGTGAACTGACGTTCAAAAATAAAACATTTGAAAACGGACCATTTTCCACATTTCTGAAGCATGACGTAATGGGGGGGTGTTATCTCTTTTGTCGAAAATCAGCCGTTTTTGCTCGAACATTAAATGCCTCCAAATGGTATTTAATTAACTTCCCGAGCCCCTGGAAGCATGAAAATCACTTTAAACATGCTAATTTTAGCTCTAACACTGATGATCCACCTACAAATGTGAACTGACGTTCAAAAATAAAACATTTGAAAACGGACCATTTTCCACATTTCTGAAGCATGACGTAATGGGGGGTGTTATCTCTTTTGTCGAAAATCAGCCGTTTTTGCTCGAACATTAAATGCCTCCAAATGGTATTTAATTAACTTCCCGAGCCCCTGGAAGCATGAAAATCACTTTAAACATGCTAATTTTAGCTCTAACACTGATGATCCACCTACAAATGTGAACTGACGTTCAAAAATAAAACAATTGAAAACGGACCATTTTCCACATTTCTGAAGCATGACGTAATGGGGGGGTGTTATCTCTTTTGTCGAAAATCAGCCGTTTTTGCTCGAACATTAAATGCCTCCAAATGGTATTTAATTAACTTCCCGGGGTGAAGAAACCCTTTTTGAGAACTCAGAGTGAGTAAATTGGCCATTTTCATGCACTTTTAACCATTCCATAAATCTTGTGTTTTGGGCCCCTGGAAGCATGAAAATCACTTTAAACATGCTAATTTTAGCTCTAACACTGATGATCCACCTACAAATGTGAACTGACGTTCAAAAATAAAACATTTGAAAACGGACCATTTTCCACATTTCTGAAGCATGACGTAATGGGGGGTGTTATCTCTTTTGTCGAAAATCAGCCGTTTTTGCTCGAACATTAAATGCCTCCAAATGGTATTTAATTACCTTCCCGGGGTGAAGAAACCCTTTTTGAGAACTCAGAGTGAGTAAATTGGCCATTTTCATGCACTTTCAACCATTCCATAAATCTTGTGTTTTGGGCCCCTGGAAGCATGAAAATCACTTTAAACATGCTAATTTTAGCTCTAACACTGATGATCCACCTACAAATGTGAACTGACGTTCAAAAATAAAACATTTGAAAACGGACCATTTTCCACATTTCTGAAGCATGACGTAATGGGGGGGTGTTATCTCTTTTGTCGAAAATCAGCCGTTTTTGCTCGAACATTAAATGCCTCCAAATGGTATTTAATTAACTTCCCGGGGTGAAGAAACCCTTTTTGAGAACTCAGAGTGAGTAAATTGGCCATTTTCATGCACTTTTAACCATTCCATAAATCTTGTGTTTTGGGCCCCTGGAAGCATGAAAATCACTTTAAACATGCTAATTTTAGCTCTAACACTGATGATCCACCTACAAATGTGAACTGACGTTCAAAAATAAAACATTTGAAAACGGACCATTTTCCACATTTCTGAAGCATGACGTAATGGGGGGGTGTTATCTCTTTTGTCGAAAATCAGCCGTTTTTGCTCGAACATTAAATGCCTCCAAATGGTATTTAATTAACTTCCCGGGGTGAAGAAACCCTTTTTGAGAACTCAGAGTGAGTAAATTGGCCATTTTCATGCACTTTTAACCATTCCATAAATCTTGTGTTTTGGGCCCCTGGAAGCATGAAAATCACTTTAAACATGCTAATTTTAGCTCTAACACTGATGATCCACCTACAAATGTGAACTGACGTTCAAAAATAAAACATTTGAAAACGGACCATTTTCCACATTTCTGAAGCATGACGTAATGGGGGGGTGTTATCTCTTTTGTCGAAAATCAGCCGTTTTTGCTCGAACATTAAATGCCTCCAAATGGTATTTAATTAACTTCCCGAGCCCCTGGAAGCATGAAAATCACTTTAAACATGCTAATTTTAGCTCTAACACTGATGATCCACCTACAAATGTGAACTGACGTTCAAAAATAAAACATTTGAAAACGGACCATTTTCCACATTTCTGAAGCATGACGTAATGGGGGGGTGTTATCTCTTTTGTCGAAAATCAGCCGTTTTTGCTCGAACATTAAATGCCTCCAAATGGTATTTAATTAACTTCCCGAGCCCCTGGAAGCATTAAAATCACTTTAAACATGCTAATTTTAGCTCTAACACTGATGATCCACCTACAAATGTGAACTGACGTTCAAAAATAAAACATTTGAAAACGGACCATTTTCCACATTTCTGAAGCATGACGTAATGGGGGGGTGTTATCTCTTTTGTCGAAAATCAGCCGTTTTTGCTCGAACATTAAATGCCTCCAAATGGTATTTAATTAACTTCCCGAGCCCCTGGAAGCATGAAAATCACTTTAAACATGCTAATTTTAGCTCTAACACTGATGATCCACCTACAAATGTGAACTGACGTTCAAAAATAAAACATTTGAAAACGGACCATTTTCCACATTTCTGAAGCATGACGTAATGGGGGGGTGTTATCTCTTTTGTCGAAAATCAGCCGTTTTTGCTCGAACATTAAATGCCTCCAAATGGTATTTAATTAACTTCCCGAGCCCCTGGAAGCATGAAAATCACTTTAAACATGCTAATTTTAGCTCTAACACTGATGATCCACCTACAAATGTGAACTGACGTTCAAAAATAAAACATTTGAAAACGGACCATTTTCCACATTTCTGAAGCATGACGTAATGGGGGGGTGTTATCTCTTTTGTCGAAAATCAGCCGTTTTTGCTCGAACATTAAATGCCTCCAAATGGTATTTAATTAACTTCCCGAGCCCCTGGAAGCATGAAAATCACTTTAAACATGCTAATTTTAGCTCTAACACTGATGATCCACCTACAAATGTGAACTGACGTTCAAAAATAAAACATTTGAAAACGGACCATTTTCCACATTTCTGAAGCATGACGTAATGGGGGGGTGTTATCTCTTTTGTCGAAAATCAGCCGTTTTTGCTCGAACATTAAATGCCTCCAAATGGTATTTAATTAACTTCCCGAGCCCCTGGAAGCATGAAAATCACTTTAAACATGCTAATTTTAGCTCTAACACTGATGATCCACCTACAAATGTGAACTGACGTTCAAAAATAAAACATTTGAAAACGGACCATTTTCCACATTTCTGAAGCATGACGTAATGGGGGGGTGTTATCTCTTTTGTCGAAAATCAGCCGTTTTTGCTCGAACATTAAATGCCTCCAAATGGTATTTAATTAACTTCCCGAGCCCCTGGAAGCATGAAAATCACTTTAAACATGCTAATTTTAGCTCTAACACTGATGATCCACCTACAAATGTGAACTGACGTTCAAAAATAAAACATTTGAAAACGGACCATTTTCCACATTTCTGAAGCATGACGTAATGGGGGGGTGTTATCTCTTTTGTCGAAAATCAGCCGTTTTTGCTCGAACATTAAATGCCTCCAAATGGTATTTAATTAACTTCCCGAGCCCCTGGAAGCATGAAAATCACTTTAAACATGCTAATTTTAGCTCTAACACTGATGATCCACCTACAAATGTGAACTGACGTTCAAAAATAAAACATTTGAAAACGGACCATTTTCCACATTTCTGAAGCATGACGTAATGGGGGGGTGTTATCTCTTTTGTCGAAAATCAGCCGTTTTTGCTCGAACATTAAATGCCTCCAAATGGTATTTAATTAACTTCCCGAGCCCCTGGAAGCATGAAAATCACTTTAAACATGCTAATTTTAGCTCTAACACTGATGATCCACCTACAAATGTGAACTGACGTTCAAAAATAAAACATTTGAAAACGGACCATTTTCCACATTTCTGAAGCATGACGTAATGGGGGGGTGTTATCTCTTTTGTCGAAAATCAGCCGTTTTTGCTCGAACATTAAATGCCTCCAAATGGTATTTAATTAACTTCCCGGGGTGAAGAAACCCTTTTTGAGAACTCAGAGTGAGTAAATTGGCCATTTTCATGCACTTTTAACCATTCCATAAATCTTGTGTTTTGGGCCCCTGGAAGCATGAAAATCACTTTAAACATGCTAATTTTAGCTCTAACACTGATGATCCACCTACAAATGTGAACTGACGTTCAAAAATAAAACATTTGAAAACGGACCATTTTCCACATTTCTGAAGCATGACGTAATGGGGGGGTGTTATCTCTTTTGTCGAAAATCAGCCGTTTTTGCTCGAACATTAAATGCCTCCAAATGGTATTTAATTAACTTCCCGGGGTGAAGAAACCCTTTTTGAGAACTCAGAGTGAGTAAATTGGCCATTTTCATGCACTTTCAACCATTACATAAATCTTGTGTTTTGGGCCCCTGGAAGCATGAAAATCACTTTAAACATGCTAATTTTAGCTCTAACACTGATGATCCACCTACAAATGTGAACTGACGTTCAAAAATAAAACATTTGAAAACGGACCATTTTCCACATTTCTGAAGCATGACGTAATGGGGGGGTGTTATCTCTTTTGTCGAAAATCAGCCGTTTTTGCTCGAACATTAAATGCCTCCAAATGGTATTTAATTAACTTCCCGGGGAGAAGAAACCCTTTTTGAGAACTCAGAGTGAGTAAATTGGCCATTTTCATGCACTTTTAACCATTCCATAAATCTTGTGTTTTGGGCCCCTGGAAGCATGAAAATCACTTTAAACATGCTAATTTTAGCTCTAACACTGATGATCCACCTACAAATGTGAACTGACGTTCAAAAATAAAACATTTGAAAACGGACCATTTTCCACATTTCTGAAGCATGACGTAATGGGGGGGTGTTATCTCTTTTGTCGAAAATCAGCCGTTTTTGCTCGAACATTAAATGCCTCCAAATGGTATTTAATTAACTTCCCGAGCCCCTGGAAGCATGAAAATCACTTTAAACATGCTAATTTTAGCTCTAACACTGATGATCCACCTACAAATGTGAACTGACGTTCAAAAATAAAACATTTGAAAACGGACCATTTTCCACATTTCTGAAGCATGACGTAATGGGGGGGTGTTATCTCTTTTGTCGAAAATCAGCCGTTTTTGCTCGAACATTAAATGCCTCCAAATGGTATTTAATTAACTTCCCGAGCCCCTGGAAGCATGAAAATCACTTTAAACATGCTAATTTTAGCTCTAACACTGATGATCCACCTACAAATGTGAACTGACGTTCAAAAATAAAACATTTGAAAACGGACCATTTTCCACATTTCTGAAGCATGACGTAATGGGGGGGTGTTATCTCTTTTGTCGAAAATCAGCCGTTTTTGCTCGAACATTAAATGCCTCCAAATGGTATTTAATTAACTTCCCGAGCCCCTGGAAGCATGAAAATCACTTTAAACATGCTAATTTTAGCTCTAACACTGATGATCCACCTACAAATGTGAACTGACGTTCAAAAATAAAACATTTGAAAACGGACCATTTTCCACATTTCTGAAGCATGACGTAATGGGGGGGTGTTATCTCTTTTGTCGAAAATCAGCCGTTTTTGCTCGAACATTAAATGCCTCCAAATGGTATTTAATTAACTTCCCGAGCCCCTGGAAGCATGAAAATCACTTTAAACATGCTAATTTTAGCTCTAACACTGATGATCCACCTACAAATGTGAACTGACGTTCAAAAATAAAACATTTGAAAACGGACCATTTTCCACATTTCTGAAGCATGACGTAATGGGGGGGTGTTATCTCTTTTGTCGAAAATCAGCCGTTTTTGCTCGAACATTAAATGCCTCCAAATGGTATTTAATTAACTTCCCGAGCCCCTGGAAGCATGAAAATCACTTTAAACATGCTAATTTTAGCTCTAACACTGATGATCCACCTACAAATGTGAACTGACGTTCAAAAATAAAACATTTGAAAACGGACCATTTTCCACATTTCTGAAGCATGACGTAATGGGGGGGTGTTATCTCTTTTGTCGAAAATCAGCCGTTTTTGCTCGAACATTAAATGCCTCCAAATGGTATTTAATTAACTTCCCGGGGTGAAGAAACCCTTTTTGAGAACTCAGAGTGAGTAAATTGGCCATTTTCATGCACTTTCAACCATTCCATAAATCTTGTGTTTTGGGCCCCTGGAAGCATGAAAATCACTTTAAACATGCTAATTTTAGCTCTAACACTGATGATCCACCTACAAATGTGAACTGACGTTCAAAAATAAAACATTTGAAAACGGACCATTTTCCACATTTCTGAAGCATGACGTAATGGGGGGGTGTTATCTCTTTTGTCGAAAATCAGCCGTTTTTGCTCGAACATTAAATGCCTCCAAATGGTATTTAATTAACTTCCCGGGGTGAAGAAACCCTTTTTGAGAACTCAGAGTGAGTAAATTGGCCATTTTTATGCACTTTTAACCATTCCATAAATCTTGTGTTTTGGGCCCCTGGAAGCATGAAAATCACTTTAAACATGCTAATTTTAGCTCTAACACTGATGATCCACCTACAAATGTGAACTGACGTTCAAAAATAAAACATTTGAAAACGGACCATTTTCCACATTTCTGAAGCATGACGTAATGGGGGGGTGTTATCTCTTTTGTCGAAAATCAGCCGTTTTTGCTCGAACATTAAATGCCTCCAAATGGTATTTAATTAACTTCCCGGGGTGAAGAAACCCTTTTTGAGAACTCAGAGTGAGTAAATTGGCCATTTTCATGCACTTTTAACCATTCCATAAATCTTGTGTTTTGGGCCCCTGGAAGCATGAAAATCACTTTAAACATGCTAATTTTAGCTCTAACACTGATGATCCACCTACAAATGTGAACTGACGTTCAAAAATAAAACATTTGAAAACGGACCATTTTCCACATTTCTGAAGCATGACGTAATGGGGGGGTGTTATCTCTTTTGTCGAAAATCAGCCGTTTTTGCTCGAACATTAAATGCCTCCAAATGGTATTTAATTAACTTCCCGAGCCCCTGGAAGCATGAAAATCACTTTAAACATGCTAATTTTAGCTCTAACACTGATGATCCACCTACAAATGTGAACTGACGTTCAAAAATAAAACATTTGAAAACGGACCATTTTCCACATTTCTGAAGCATGACGTAATGGGGGGGTGTTATCTCTTTTGTCGAAAATCAGCCGTTTTTGCTCGAACATTAAATGCCTCCAAATGGTATTTAATTAACTTCCCGAGCCCCTGGAAGCATGAAAATCACTTTAAACATGCTAATTTTAGCTCTAACACTGATGATCCACCTACAAATGTGAACTGACGTTCAAAAATAAAACATTTGAAAACGGACCATTTTCCACATTTCTGAAGCATGACGTAATGGGGGGGTGTTATCTCTTTTGTCGAAAATCAGCCTTTTTGCTCGAACATTAAATGCCTCCAAATGGTATTTAATTAACTTCCCGAGCCCCTGGAAGCATGAAAATCACTTTAAACATGCCAATTTTAGCTCTAACACTGATGATCCACCTACAAATGTGAACTGACGTTCAAAAATAAAACATTTGAAAACGGACCATTTTCCACATTTCTGAAGCATGACGTAATGGGGGGGTGTTATCTCTTTTGTCGAAAATCAGCCGTTTTTGCTCGAACATTAAATGCCTCCAAATGGTATTTAATTAACTTCCCGAGCCCCTGGAAGCATGAAAATCACTTTAAACATGCTAATTTTAGCTCTAACACTGATGATCCACCTACAAATGTGAACTGACGTTCAAAAATAAAACATTTGAAAACGGACCATTTTCCACATTTCTGAAGCATGACGTAATGGGGGGGTGTTATCTCTTTTGTCGAAAATCAGCCGTTTTTGCTCGAACATTAAATGCCTCCAAATGGTATTTAATTAACTTCCCGAGCCCCTGGAAGCATGAAAATCACTTTAAACATGCTAATTTTAGCTCTAACACTGATGATCCACCTACAAATGTGAACTGACGTTCAAAAATAAAACATTTGAAAACGGACCATTTTCCACATTTCTGAAGCATGACGTAATGGGGGGGTGTTATCTCTTTTGTCGAAAATCAGCCGTTTTTGCTCGAACATTAAATGCCTCCAAATGGTATTTAATTAACTTCCCGGGGTGAAGAAACCCTTTTTGAGAACTCAGAGTGAGTAAATTGGCCATTTTCATGCACTTTTAACCATTCCATAAATCTTGTGTTTTGGGCCCCTGGAAGCATGAAAATCACTTTAAACATGCTAATTTTAGCTCTAACACTGATGATCCACCTACAAATGTGAACTGACGTTCAAAAATAAAACATTTGAAAACGGACCATTTTCCACATTTCTGAAGCATGACGTAATGGGGGGTGTTATCTCTTTTGTCGAAAATCAGCCGTTTTTGCTCGAACATTAAATGCCTCCAAATGGTATTTAATTACCTTCCCGGGGTGAAGAAACCCTTTTTGAGAACTCAGAGTGAGTAAATTGGCCATTTTCATGCACTTTCAACCATTCCATAAATCTTGTGTTTTGGGCCCCTGGAAGCATGAAAATCACTTTAAACATGCTAATTTTAGCTCTAACACTGATGATCCACCTACAAATGTGAACTGACGTTCAAAAATAAAACATTTGAAAACGGACCATTTTCCACATTTCTGAAGCATGACGTAATGGGGGGGTGTTATCTCTTTTGTCGAAAATCAGCCGTTTTTGCTCGAACATTAAATGCCTCCAAATGGTATTTAATTAACTTCCCGGGGTGAAGAAACCCTTTTTGAGAACTCAGAGTGAGTAAATTGGCCATTTTCATGCACTTTTAACCATTCCATAAATCTTGTGTTTTGGGCCCCTGGAAGCATGAAAATCACTTTAAACATGCTAATTTTAGCTCTAACACTGATGATCCACCTACAAATGTGAACTGACGTTCAAAAATAAAACATTTGAAAACGGACCATTTTCCACATTTCTGAAGCATGACGTAATGGGGGGGTGTTATCTCTTTTGTCGAAAATCAGCCGTTTTTGCTCGAACATTAAATGCCTCCAAATGGTATTTAATTAACTTCCCGGGGTGAAGAAACCCTTTTTGAGAACTCAGAGTGAGTAAATTGGCCATTTTCATGCACTTTTAACCATTCCATAAATCTTGTGTTTTGGGCCCCTGGAAGCATGAAAATCACTTTAAACATGCTAATTTTAGCTCTAACACTGATGATCCACCTACAAATGTGAACTGACGTTCAAAAATAAAACATTTGAAAACGGACCATTTTCCACATTTCTGAAGCATGACGTAATGGGGGGGTGTTATCTCTTTTGTCGAAAATCAGCCGTTTTTGCTCGAACATTAAATGCCTCCAAATGGTATTTAATTAACTTCCCGGGGTGAAGAAACCCTTTTTGAGAACTCAGAGTGAGTAAATTGGCCATTTTCATGCACTTTTAACCATTCCATAAATCTTGTGTTTTGGGCCCCTGGAAGCATGAAAATCACTTTAAACATGCTAATTTTAGCTCTAACACTGATGATCCACCTACAAATGTGAACTGACGTTCAAAAATAAAACATTTGAAAACGGACCATTTTCCACATTTCTGAAGCATGACGTAATGGGGGGGTGTTATCTCTTTTGTCGAAAATCAGCCGTTTTTGCTCGAACATTAAATGCCTCCAAATGGTATTTAATTAACTTCCCAGGGTGAAGAAACCCTTTTTGAGAACTCAGAGTGAGTAAATTGGCCATTTTCATGCACTTTTAACCATTCCATAAATCTTGTGTTTTGGGCCCCTGGAAGCATGAAAATCACTTTAAACATGCTAATTTTAGCTCTAACACTGATGATCCACCTACAAATGTGAACTGACGTTCAAAAATAAAACATTTGAAAACGGACCATTTTCCACATTTCTGAAGCATGACGTAATGGGGGGGTGTTATCTCTTTTGTCGAAAATCAGCCGTTTTTGCTCGAACATTAAATGCCTCCAAATGGTATTTAATTAACTTCCCGAGCCCCTGGAAGCATGAAAATCACTTTAAACATGCTAATTTTAGCTCTAACACTGATGATCCACCTACAAATGTGAACTGACGTTCAAAAATAAAACATTTGAAAACGGACCATTTTCCACATTTCTGAAGCATGACGTAATGGGGGGGTGTTATCTCTTTTGTCGAAAATCAGCCGTTTTTGCTCGAACATTAAATGCCTCCAAATGGTATTTAATTAACTTCCCGAGCCCCTGGAAGCATGAAAATCACTTTAAACATGCTAATTTTAGCTCTAACACTGATGATCCACCTACAAATGTGAACTGACGTTCAAAAATAAAACATTTGAAAACGGACCATTTTCCACATTTCTGAAGCATGACGTAATGGGGGGGTGTTATCTCTTTTGTCGAAAATCAGCCGTTTTTGCTCGAACATTAAATGCCTCCAAATGGTATTTAATTAACTTCCCGAGCCCCTGGAAGCATGAAAATCACTTTAAACATGCTAATTTTAGCTCTAACACTGATGATCCACCTACAAATGTGAACTGACGTTCAAAAATAAAACATTTGAAAACGGACCATTTTCCACATTTCTGAAGCATGACGTAATGGGGGGGTGTTATCTCTTTTGTCGAAAATCAGCCGTTTTTGCTCGAACATTAAATGCCTCCAAATGGTATTTAATTAACTTCCCGGGGTGAAGAAACCCTTTTTGAGAACTCAGAGTGAGTAAATTGGCCATTTTCATGCACTTTTAACCATTCCATAAATCTTGTGTTTTGGGCCCCTGGAAGTATGAAAATCACTTTAAACATGCTAATTTTAGCTCTAACACTGATGATCCACCTACAAATGTGAACTGACGTTCAAAAATAAAACATTTGAAAACGGACCATTTTCCACATTTCTGAAGCATGACGTAATGGGGGGGTGTTATCTCTTTTGTCGAAAATCAGCCGTTTTTGCTCGAACATTAAATGCCTCCAAATGGTATTTAATTAACTTCCCAGGGTGAAGAAACCCTTTTTGAGAACTCAGAGTGAGTAAATTGGCCATTTTCATGCACTTTTAACCATTCCATAAATCTTGTGTTTTGGGCCCCTGGAAGCATGAAAATCACTTTAAACATTCTAATTTTAGCTCTAACACTGATGATCCACCTACAAATGTGAACTGACGTTCAAAAATAAAACATTTGAAAACGGACCATTTTCCACATTTCTGAAGCATGACGTAATGGGGGGGTGTTATCTCTTTTGTCGAAAATCAGCCGTTTTTGCTCGAACATTAAATGCCTCCAAATGGTATTTAATTAACTTCCCGAGCCCCTGGAAGCATGAAAATCACTTTAAACATGCTAATTTTAGCTCTAACACTGATGATCCACCTACAAATGTGAACTGACGTTCAAAAATAAAACATTTGAAAACGGACCATTTTCCACATTTCTGAAGCATGACGTAATGGGGGGGTGTTATCTCTTTTGTCGAAAATCAGCCGTTTTTGCTCGAACATTAAATGCCTCCAAATGGTATTTAATTAACTTCCCGAGCCCCTGGAAGCATGAAAATCACTTTAAACATGCTAATTTTAGCTCTAACACTGATGATCCACCTACAAATGTGAACTGACGTTCAAAAATAAAACATTTGAAAACGGACCATTTTCCACATTTCTGAAGCATGACGTAATGGGGGGGTGTTATCTCTTTTGTCGAAAATCAGCCGTTTTTGCTCGAACATTAAATGCCTCCAAATGGTATTTAATTAACTTCCCGAGCCCCTGGAAGCATGAAAATCACTTTAAACATGCTAATTTTAGCTCTAACACTGATGATCCACCTACAAATGTGAACTGACGTTCAAAAATAAAACATTTGAAAACGGACCATTTTCCACATTTCTGAAGCATGACGTAATGGGGGGGTGTTATCTCTTTTGTCGAAAATCAGCCGTTTTTGCTCGAACATTAAATGCCTCCAAATGGTATTTAATTAACTTCCCGAGCCCCTGGAAGCATGAAAATCACTTTAAACATGCTAATTTTAGCTCTAACACTGATGATCCACCTACAAATGTGAACTGACGTTCAAAAATAAAACATTTGAAAACGGACCATTTTCCACATTTCTGAAGCATGACGTAATGGGGGGGTGTTATCTCTTTTGTCGAAAATCAGCCGTTTTTGCTCGAACATTAAATGCCTCCAAATGGTATTTAATTAACTTCCCGAGCCCCTGGAAGCATGAAAATCACTTTAAACATGCTAATTTTAGCTCTAACACTGATGATCCACCTACAAATGTGAACTGACGTTCAAAAATAAAACATTTGAAAACGGACCATTTTCCACATTTCTGAAGCATGACGTAATGGGGGGGTGTTATCTCTTTTGTCGAAAATCAGCCGTTTTTGCTCGAACATTAAATGCCTCCAAATGGTATTTAATTAACTTCCCGAGCCCCTGGAAGCATGAAAATCACTTTAAACATGCTAATTTTAGCTCTAACACTGATGATCCACCTACAAATGTGAACTGACGTTCAAAAATAAAACATTTGAAAACGGACCATTTTCCACATTTCTGAAGCATGACGTAATGGGGGGGTGTTATCTCTTTTGTCGAAAATCAGCCGTTTTTGCTCGAACATTAAATGCCTCCAAATGGTATTTAATTAACTTCCCGAGCCCCTGGAAGCATGAAAATCACTTTAAACATGCTAATTTTAGCTCTAACACTGATGATCCACCTACAAATGTGAACTGACGTTCAAAAATAAAACATTTGAAAACGGGCCATTTTCCACATTTCTGAAGCATGACGTAATGGGGGGGTGTTATCTCTTTTGTCGAAAATCAGCCGTTTTTGCTCGAACATTAAATGCCTCCAAATGGTATTTAATTAACTTCCCGGGGTGAAGAAACCCTTTTTGAGAACTCAGAGTGAGTAAATTGGCCATTTTCATGCACTTTTAACCATTCCATAAATCTTGTGTTTTGGGCCCCTGGAAGCATGAAAATCACTTTAAACATGCTAATTTTAGCTCTAACACTGATGATCCACCTACAAATGTGAACTGACGTTCAAAAATAAAACATTTGAAAACGGACCATTTTCCACATTTCTGAAGCATGACGTAATGGGGGGGTGTTATCTCTTTTGTCGAAAATCAGCCGTTTTTGCTCGAACATTAAATGCCTCCAAATGGTATTTAATTAACTTCCCGAGCCCCTGGAAGCATGAAAATCACTTTAAACATGCTAATTTTAGCTCTAACACTGATGATCTACCTACAAATGTGAACTGACGTTCAAAAATAAAACATTTGAAAACGGACCATTTTCCACATTTCTGAAGCATGACGTAATGGGGGGGTGTTATCTCTTTTGTCGAAAATCAGCCGTTTTTGCTCGAACATTAAATGCCTCCAAATGGTATTTAATTAACTTCCCGAGCCCCTGGAAGCATGAAAATCACTTTAAACATGCTAATTTTAGCTCTAACACTGATGATCCACCTACAAATGTGAACTGACGTTCAAAAATAAAACATTTGAAAACGGACCATTTTCCACATTTCTGAAGCATGACGTAATGGGGGGGTGTTATCTCTTTTGTCGAAAATCAGCCGTTTTTGCTCGAACATTAAATGCCTCCAAATGGTATTTAATTAACTTCCCGAGCCCCTGGAAGCATGAAAATCACTTTAAACATGCTAATTTTAGCTCTAACACTGATGATCCACCTACAAATGTGAACTGACGTTCAAAAATAAAACATTTGAAAACGGACCATTTTCCACATTTCTGAAGCATGACGTAATGGGGGGGTGTTATCTCTTTTGTCGAAAATCAGCCGTTTTTGCTCGAACATTAAATGCCTCCAAATGGTATTTAATTAACTTCCCGAGCCCCTGGAAGCATGAAAATCACTTTAAACATGCTAATTTTAGCTCTAACACTGATGATCCACCTACAAATGTGAACTGACGTTCAAAAATAAAACATTTGAAAACTGACCATTTTCCACATTTCTGAAGCATGACGTAATGGGGGGGTGTTATCTCTTTTGTCGAAAATCAGCCGTTTTTGCTCAAACATTAAATGCCTCCAAATGGTATTTAATTAACTTCCCGAGCCCCTGGAAGCATGAAAATCACTTTAAACATGCTAATTTTAGCTCTAACACTGATGATCCACCTACAAATGTGAACTGACGTTCAAAAATAAAACATTTGAAAACGGACCATTTTCCACATTTCTGAAGCATGACGTAATGGGGGGGTGTTATCTCTTTTGTCGAAAATCAGCCGTTTTTGCTCGAACATTAAATGCCTCCAAATGGTATTTATGGTATTTAATTAACTTCCGAGCCCCTGGAAGCATGAAAATCACTTTAAACATGCTAATTTTAGCTCTAACACTGATGATCCACCTACAAATGTGAACTGACGTTCAAAAATAAAACATTTTGAAAACGGACCATTTTCCACATTTCTGAAGCATGACGTAATGGGGGGGGTGTTATCTCTTTTGCCGAAAATCAGCCGTTTTTGCTCGAACATTAAATGCCTCCAAATGGTATTTAATTAACTTCCCGAGCCCCTGGAAGCATGAAAATCACTTTAAACATGCTAATTTTAGCTCTAACACTGATGATCCACCTACAAATGTGAACTGACGTTCAAAAATAAAACATTTGAAAACGGACCATTTTCCACATTTCTGAAGCATGACGTAATGGGGGGGTGTTATCTCTTTTGTCGAAAATCAGCCGTTTTGCTCGAACATTAAATGCCTCCAAATGGTATTTAATTAACTTCCCGAGCCCCTGGAAGCATGACAATCACTTTAAACATGCTAATTTTAGCTCTAACACTGATGATCCACCTACAAATGTGAACTGACGTTCAAAAATAAAACATTTGAAAACGGACCATTTTCCACATTTCTGAAGCATGACGTAATGGGGGGGTGTTATCTCTTTTGTCGAAAATCAGCCGTTTTTGCTCGAACATTAAATGCCTCCAAATGGTATTTAATTAACTTCCCGAGCCCCTGGAAGCATGAAAATCACTTTAAACATGCTAATTTTAGCTCTAACACTGATGATCCACCTACAAATGTGAACTGACGTTCAAAAATAAGACATTTGAAAACGGACCATTTTCCACATTTCTGAAGCATGACGTAATGGGGGGGTGTTATCTCTTTTGTCGAAAATCAGCCGTTTTTGCTCGAACATTAAATGCCTCCAAATGGTATTTAATTAACTTCCCGAGCCCCTGGAAGCATGAAAATCACTTTAAACATGCTAATTTTAGCTCTAACACTGATGATCCACCTACAAATGTGAACTGACGTTCAAAAATAAAACATTTGAAAACGGACCATTTTCCACATTTCTGAAGCATGACGTAATGGGGGGGTGTTATCTCTTTTGTCGAAAATCAGCCGTTTTTGCTCGAACATTAAATGCCTCCAAATGGTATTTAATTAACTTCCCGAGCCCCTGGAAGCATGAAAATCACTTTAAACATGCTAATTTTAGCTCTAACACTGATGATCCACCTACAAATGTGAACTGACGTTCAAAAATAAAACATTTGAAAACGGACCATTTTCCACATTTCTGAAGCATGACGTAATGGGGGGGTGTTATCTCTTTTGTCGAAAATCAGCCGTTTTTGCTCGAACATTAAATGCCTCCAAATGGTATTTAATTAACTTCCCGGGGTGAAGAAACCCTTTTTGAGAACTCAGAGTGAGTAAATTGGCCATTTTCATGCACTTTTAACCATTCCATAAATCTTGTGTTTTGGGCCCCTGGAAGCATGAAAATCACTTTAAACATGCTAATTTTAGCTCTAACACTGATGATCCACCTACAAATGTGAACTGACGTTCAAAAATAAAACATTTGAAAACGGACCATTTTCCACATTTCTGAAGCATGACGTAATGGGGGGGTGTTATCTCTTTTGTCGAAAATCAGCCGTTTTTGCTCGAACATTAAATGCCTCCAAATGGTATTTAATTAACTTCCCGGGGTGAAGAAACCCTTTTTGAGAACTCAGAGTGAGTAAATTGGCCATTTTCATGCACTTTTAACCATTCCATAAATCTTGTGTTTTGGGCCCCTGGAAGCATGAAAATCACTTTAAACATGCTAATTTTAGCTCTAACACTGATGATCCACCTACAAATGTGAACTGACGTTCAAAAATAAAACATTTGAAAACGGACCATTTTCCACATTTCTGAAGCATGACGTAATGGGGGGGTGTTATCTCTTTTGTCGAAAATCAGCCGTTTTTGCTCGAACATTAAATGCCTCCAAATGGTATTTAATTAACTTCCCGGGGTGAAGAAACCCTTTTTGAGAACTCAGAGTGAGTAAATTGGCCATTTTCATGCACTTTTAACCATTCCATAAATCTTGTGTTTTGGGCCCCTGGAAGCATGAAAATCACTTTAAACATGCTAATTTTAGCTCTAACACTGATGATCCACCTACAAATGTGAACTGACGTTCAAAAATAAAACATTTGAAAACGGACCATTTTCCACATTTCTGAAGCATGACGTAATGGGGGGGTGTTATCTCTTTTGTCGAAAATCAGCCGTTTTTGCTCGAACATTAAATGCCTCCAAATGGTATTTAATTAACTTCCCGAGCCCCTGGAAGCATGAAAATCACTTTAAACATGCTAATTTTAGCTCTAACACTGATGATCCACCTACAAATGTGAACTGACGTTCAAAAATAAAACATTTGAAAACGGACCATTTTCCACATTTCTGAAGCATGACGTAATGGGGGGGTGTTATCTCTTTTGTCGAAAATCAGCCGTTTTTGCTCGAACATTAAATGCCTCCAAATGGTATTTAATTAACTTCCCGAGCCCCTGGAAGCATGAAAATCACTTTAAACATGCTAATTTTAGCTCTAACACTGATGATCCACCTACAAATGTGAACTGACGTTCAAAAATAAAACATTTGAAAACGGACCATTTTCCACATTTCTGAAGCATGACGTAATGGGGGGGTGTTATCTCTTTTGTCGAAAATCAGCCGTTTTTGCTCGAACATTAAATGCCTCCAAATGGTATTTAATTAACTTCCCGAGCCCCTGGAAGCATGAAAATCACTTTAAACATGCTAATTTTAGCTCTAACACTGATGATCCACCTACAAATGTGAACTGACGTTCAAAAATAAAACATTTGAAAACGGACCATTTTCCACATTTCTGAAGCATGACGTAATGGGGGGGTGTTATCTCTTTTGTCGAAAATCAGCCGTTTTTGCTCGAACATTAAATGCCTCCAAATGGTATTTAATTAACTTCCCGAGCCCCTGGAAGCATGAAAATCACTTTAAAACATGCTAATTTTAGCTCTAACACTGATGATCCACCTACAAATGTGAACTGACGTTCAAAAATAAAACATTTGAAAACGGACCATTTTCCACATTTCTGAAGCATGACGTAATGGGGGGGTGTTATCTCTTTTGTCGAAAATCAGCCGTTTTTGCTCGAACATTAAATGCCTCCAAATGGTATTTAATTAACTTCCCGGGGTGAAGAAACCCTTTTTGAGAACTCAGAGTGAGTAAATTGGCCATTTTCATGCACTTTTAACCATTCCATAAATCTTGTGTTTTGGGCCCCTGGAAGCATGAAAATCACTTTAAACATGCTAATTTTAGCTCTAACACTGATGATCCACCTACAAATGTGAACTGACGTTCAAAAATAAAACATTTGAAAACGGACCATTTTCCACATTTCTGAAGCATGACGTAATGGGGGGGTGTTATCTCTTTTGTCGAAAATCAGCCGTTTTTGCTCGAACATTAAATGCCTCCAAATGGTATTTAATTAACTTCCCGGGGTGAAGAAACCCTTTTTGAGAACTCAGAGTGAGTAAATTGGCCATTTTCATGCACTTTTAACCATTCCATAAATCTTGTGTTTTGGGCCCCTGGAAGCATGAAAATCACTTTAAACATGCTAATTTTAGCTCTAACACTGATGATCCACCTACAAATGTGAACTGACGTTCAAAAATAAAACATTTGAAAACGGACCATTTTCCACATTTCTGAAGCATGACGTAATGGGGGGGTGTTATCTCTTTTGTCGAAAATCAGCCGTTTTTGCTCGAACATTAAATGCCTCCAAATGGTATTTAATTAACTTCCCGAGCCCCTGGAAGCATGAAAATCACTTTAAACATGCTAATTTTAGCTCTAACACTGATGATCCACCTACAAATGTGAACTGACGTTCAAAAATAAAACATTTGAAAACGGACCATTTTCCACATTTCTGAAGCATGACGTAATGG